>NC_048593.1:31089900-31112400 GCF_013265735.2 Oncorhynchus mykiss | reverse complement strand
AAAGGTCATATCTGGCCCGCGTCTGGGTTTTGTATAATTATATATATACAGTACAAGGAAAGGTCATATCTGGCCCGCGTCTGGATTTTGTATAATTATATACATACAGTACCAGTAAAGGTCATATCTGGCCCGCGTCTGGGTTTTGTATAATTATATATATACAGTACCAGTAAAGGTCATATCTGGCCCGCGTCTGGGTTTTGTATAATTATATATATATACAGTACCAGTAAAGGTCATATCTGGCCCGCGTCTGGGTTTTGTATAATTATATACATACGGTACCAGTAAAGGTCATATCTGGCCCGCGTCTGGGTTTTGTATAATTATATACAGTACCAGTAAAGGTCATATCTGGCCCGCGTCTGGGTTTTGTATAATTATATATATACAGTACCAGTAAAGGTCATATCTGGCCCGTTTCTGGGTTTTGTATAATTATATACAAACAGTACCAGTAAAGGTCATATCTGGCCCGCGTCTGGGTTTTGTATAATTATATATATACAGTACCAGTAAAGGTCATATCTGGCCTGCCTCTGGGTTTTGTATAATTATATATACACATAGAGTACCAGTAAAACGTGTGGACACACCTACTCATTCCAGGAGTTTTCTTTATTTTTACTATTTTCTACATTGTTGAATAGTAGTGAAGACATCAAAACTATGAAATAACACATATGGAATCGTGTAGTAACCAAAAAAGTGTTTATCAAAAGTAGCCACCCTTTGCCTTGATGACAGCTTTGCACACGCTTGGCATTCTCTCAACCAGCTTCCCCTGGAATGCTTTTCCAACAGTCTTAAAGGAGTTCCCACATATGCTGAGCACTTGTTGGCTGCTTTTCCTTCACTCTTTGGTCCAACTCATCCCAAATCATCTCAATTGGGTTGAGGTCAGGTGATTGTGGAGGCCAGGTCATCTGATGCAGCACTCCATCACTCTGCTTCTGGGTCAAATAGCCCTTACACAGGAGGTATGCACTGGGTCATTGTCATGTTGAAAAACAAATGATAGTCCCACTAAGAGCAAACCAGATGGGATGTCATATCGCTGCAGAATGCTTTTGTAGCCATGCTGATTAAGTGTGCCTTGAATTCTAAATAAATCACTGACAGTGTCAACAGCAAAGCACCCCCACACCATCACACCTACTCCTCCATTCTTCACGGTGTGAACCACACATGTGGAGATCATCCGTTCACCTACTCTGCGTCTCACAATGTCACGCCGGTTGGAACCAAAAGTCTCAAATTTGGACTCATCAGACAGAAGGACATATTTCCACCGATCTAATGTCCACTGCTCGTGTTTCTTGGCCCAGGCAAATCTCTTCTTATTGGTGTCTTTTAGTAGGGATTTCTTTGCAGCAATTTGACCATGAGGGCCTGATTCACACAGTCTCCTCTGAACAGTTGATGTTGAGATGAGTCTTTTACTTGAACTCTGTGAAGCATTTATCTGTCATCAAGGCTGTCATCAAGCTGTCATCAAGGCAAAGGGTGGCTACTTTGAAGAACCTCAAATATAAAATATATTTAGATTTATTTAACACTTTTCTTGGTTACTACATGATTCCATGTGTTATTTCATAGTTTTGATGTCTTTACTATTATTCTACAATGTTGAAAATAGTAGAAATAAAGAAAACCCCTGGAATGAGTAGGTGTGTCCAAAACTTTTGACTGGTACTGTATATATACACTGATATATACAGTGTATTTGGAAAGTATTCAGACCCCTTGACTTTTTCCACATTTTGTTACGGTAGAGCCCTATTCTTAAATGGATTAAATATTTTTTTTTTGTCATCAACCTACACACAATACCCCATAATGACAAAGCAAGACAGGTTTTTAGTAATTTTTTTCAAATGTATAAAAAAATAAAACTGAAAATGTCACATTTACATAACTATTCAGACCCTTTACTCAGTACTTTGTTGAAGAACGTTTGGCAGTAATTACAGCCTCGAGCCTTCTTGGGTATGACGCTATAAGCATGGCACACCTGTATTCAGGGACTTTCTCCCCATTCTTCTCTTCAGATCCTCTCAAGCTCTGTCAGGTTGGATGGGGAGCGTCACTGCACAGCTATTTTCAGGTATCTCCAGAGATCTACGGACAATTGCTTCGACCTCATGGCTTGAGACCTTATATAGGCAGGTGTGTGCCTTTCCAAATCATGTCCAATCAATTTAATTTACCACAGGTGGACTCCAATCAGTTTGTAGAAACTTATCAAGGATGATCAATGGAGACAGGATGCACCTGAGTCTCATAGCAAAGGGTATTTTTATTTTTTATATTTTTTGCAAACATTTCTAAAAACCTGTTTTCGCTTTGCCAAATACAGGTGTGCCAAGCTTGTAGAATCACACCCAAGAAGACTCAAGGCTGTAATCACTGCCGAAAGTGCTTCAACAAAGTACTGATTAAAGAATGCACCTAAGTCTCATATGTAAATAAGGTATTCATATTTAAAAAAAATTACATTTGCAAACATTTCTAAAAAACATTTTTTTCTTTTTGCCAAATACAGGTGTGCCAAGCTTGTAGTATCATACCCAAGAAAACTCGAGGCTGTAATCGCTGCTAAAAGTGCTGAGTAAAGGGTCTATGTAAATGTCATATTTCAGTTTTTTTCACGACTGGGCAGGGACGCAGCCATTGGTGGGCCTAGGAGGGCATAGGCCCACCCACTTGGGAGCCAGGCCAACCCATTGGGGATCCAGGCTCGGCCAATCAAAATACATTTTTCCCCAGAAAAGGGCTTTATTACAGACAAAAATACAAAATCTGAACCTACACTGTATATACAAAAGTATGTGGACACCCCTTCAAATAAGTGGATTTGGCTATTTCAACCACACCCGTTGCTGACAGTTGAATAAAATTGAGCACACAGCCATGCAATCTCCACAGACATACTGGCAGTGGAATGACCTTACTGAAGAGCTCAGTGACTTTCAACGTGGCACCGTAATAGGATGCCACCTTTCCAACAAGTCAGTTCGTCAAATGTGTTTACGTATAGTGCGTAAACATCGTCTGTCCTCGGTTGCAACACTCAGTACCGAGTTCCAAACTGCCTCTGTAAGCAACATCAGCAAAATAACTGTTAGTCCTGAGCTTCATCAAATGGGTTTCCATGGCCGAGGATCCACACACAAGCCTAAGATCACCATGAGCAATGCCAAGCGTCAGCTGGAGTGGTGTAAAGCTCTCCACCATTGGACTCTGGAGAATGAATCACGCTTCACCATCTGGCAGTCCAATGGTCGATTCGGGGTTTGGCGGATGCCAGGTGAACACTACCTACCCCAATGCATAGTACCAACTGTAAAGTTTGGTGGAGGAGGAATAATGGTCTGGGGATGTTTTTCATGGTTCGGGCTAGGCCCCTTAGTTCCAGTGAAGGAAAATCTTGATGCTACAACATACAATGACATTCTAGCCGATTCTGTGCTTCCAACTTTGTGGCAACACTTTGATGAAGGCCCTTTCCTGTTTCAGCATGACAATGCCCCCGTGCACAAAGCGAGGTCCACATAGAAATGGTTTGTCGAGATCGGTGTAGAATAACGTGACTGGCTTGCACAGAGCCCTGACCTCAATCATCCCCATCGAATACCTTTGGAATGAATTGAAACGCTGACTGCGAGCCAGTCCTAATAGCCCAACATCAGTGCCCGACCTCACTAATGATCTTGTGTCTGAATAGAAGCAAGTCCCCACAGCAATATTCCAACATCTAGTGGAAAGCCTTCCCAGAAGAGTGGAGGCTGTTATAGCAGCAAAGGGGGGAACAACTCCATATTAATGCCCATGAGTTTTGAATGACATGTTCAACGAGCAGGTGTCCTTTGGTCATGTAGTGTATCATAGATGTATGTTTCACAAGTTTGGATAGCACAGTACAGTACATTAAGTAGAGCACATTAGTACAGTACAATACAGTACAGTAAAGTAGAGTATATTAGAGAAGAGTTGAGTATACCCTACTTTACTGTACTGTACTGAACTCTACTGTAATGTACTGAACTCTACTGCACTGTACTGAACTCTACCCTACTTTACTCTGCTGTGCTGTGCTGTATTGTACTGCACTCTACTCTACTGTGCTCTGCTGTGCTGGGCTGTGATGTCCAAACGTGTGAAATATGAGGATTATGAAATGCATAATTATGTAATACAGATCAGAGCCTATGATGTAATTCCGTTACTGTAATTCCGTTACCGGATGTGAATCCACTTCCCTTTACTGTATTTGAATAACCAAACTAGATTTGTTTAAACTCACGGTGACATGTTTAAGCTGAAGTTTAAGTTGAATTTATTTGCACCAAAACAAATCAATAAAATTAGCAGTGTGCAGGTGTGGTTGGAAGCCGAAGGGCTTGTATGAAAACCACATCACAAAAAAAACATATATAGAATACATAAGTACGCAAATAGAAAAGGTTTGTTAAAACGAATGTAGCACAGTACGTCATAGCTAAAACCCTATTCTTTCTGCAGACATCTTTCACTCTTAATTCAGAGCAGATATTAAACTGTTACTGTAATTCCGTTCCTTAAGTTTGTCTCTGCACAGTTCTTTCACAAAATGTATTTTTGTAAATGATTGTAAAAAAAAAGTACTTGTTAAAAGTAGTCCTTGTGCATAGAGTTGAATGGCTTGTTAAACTTTTTAGTCAATGGCTTTTGTTTGGCATACATTTGGAATTGCCCTCGTGTTAGGTTAGAGAAATCAGTAGACATTTTCTGTTCAAAGATACCAACTAGCATTAGCCACTCAACACCAGCTGATTTTGTTGGGCTGGGAAATACAAACTAAGTTCATCTTCATTTCAAAGCTTAATTTGAGTATTTTAGCATTACTCTAAGCTATTCTCTGATGGTGTGCAGGATAACCAGACTGCAGGGCGGTAGACAGACCCTCCTGTAGTCTGTAAAAGTGAATCTAATGACATCTCACTCCTCGTGGGGAGACTAACACAATCAAACAGAAGCCCTCATATGCATTCAGGTATATCCAGAAAAACTCACCAATACATTAACAAGTGCAGGAGGAAGCTTTGTGTTGTCTGTTTCAGTCCTCCAGGGACATGGATACTTTAGTGTCTTATCACTGAAAACATACATGTTCCATGCTGAGGCCTGAGGATGTAACAAACTCTCCATAAACACCTACATATAGGCTTCTAATCAACACATATATACACACGCTAACACACACACACGTTTGTTTACTATCGTTGTGGGGACCAAACAATTGATTCCCATTCAAAATCCTATTTTCCCTTACCCTAACCCTTAACCAAACCCTGACGCTAATTCTAACTCTAGCCCTCACCGAATTAATCTAGTTTTACTATCCTTGTGAGGACCTCTGGTCCCCACAACTATAGTAAAACCAAAAACACACACACACAGATATTTGATGTCTCAAAGGCTCCTTCTACCTCTATATATGAGAGATTTCCCATGGTTCGGGAGTAAATCCTGTGCTGCCTGCTGGTCTTTGTCCACTAATGTAGGTCTCCAGTCTGAGAGGCTGTGTGCCAGGCCCTGATTCAGAGACTACATCACATGATGGGCCTCAGGGCAAGGCTGTGAAAATATCCTAAAATGGAGGATGGAGGGATTGAGGATGAAAGAGGGGACCCCAGCTCTCTCTCTCTCTCTATCTATCCATCTCTCTCTGTATCCCTGTTGTGATTTCACAGTCGAACAAAGCATTTTGACATCAATAGCACAATTCAAGCACCAAATGGATCAGTAGCTTGCATCCTTCTAACAGCCTGAGAAAAATGTGCTGTCATATTGAAGGTTGCTCTTCATTGACTTTTACTAGTTTACGTTGAAGAGGGAATTACTGTAATCTGTTGCTGTTTTCTAATCATCTTAATCTGTAGTGCACAGGGTTGACCCTAACCTTCACTTAACCACATTTATCCTCTCTGAGCCTTTCAGATGACTTTCCCATCTTCATCTGAGTCCCCTCTCCACATTACCTAAATAGGCCAATGTTCCTGATGATGTTGGAATCCCTAACTCTCGGGCTGCTTTACTGCAAGCTGCAGGTCTGGCTCACTGTTCTGTATGCTGCTTCTATTCCTACAGGGCCCACTGTTTCCTATGCAGAGCATGCTCTTGTCAATCTCATTATATTACCCTGGTCCTGGTGCTCCAGGAGAGGGCTCCCTAAAGCCTGCAGCTGGAATAATAATGGAACAGAGCAGCAGAGAAAAACAAGAACCACTGCTTCATATTATATTACTGCCCTAACCTGTTAGCTCCTTACTGGTCCCTACCCTAACCTGGTCCCTACCCTAACCTGGTCCCTACCCTAACCTGGTCCCTGCCCTAACCTGGTCCCTACCCTAACCTGGTCCCTGCCCTAACTGCTCTCTGCCCTAACCTGTTAGCTCCTTACTGGTCACTGCCCTAACCTGTTAGCTCCTTACTGGTCCCTGCCCTAACCTGGTCCCTGCCCTAACTGCTCTCTGCCCTAACCTGTTAGCTCCTTACTGTTCCCTGCCCTAACCTGTTAGCTCCTTACTGGTACCTGCCCTAACCTGTTAGCTCCTTACTGGTCCCTGCCCTAACCTGGTCCCTGTCCTAACTGATCTCTGCCCTAACCTGGTCCCTGCCCTAACTGCTCTCTGCCCTAACCTGTTAGTTCCTTACTGGGCCCTGCCCTAACCTGGTCCCTGCCCTAACTGCTCTCTGTCCTAACCTGTTAGTTCCTTACTGGTCCCTGCCCTAACCTGGTCCCTGCCCTAACCTGTTAGCTCCTTACTGGTCCCTGCCCTAACCTGTTAGCTCCTTACTGGTCTCTGCCCTAACCTGTTAGTTCCTTACTGGGCCCTGCCCTAACCTGGTCCCTGCCCTAACCTGTTAGCTCCTTACTGGTCCCTGCCCTAACCTGGTCCCTGTCCTAACTGCTCTCTGCCCTAACCTGGTCCCTGCCCTAACTGCTCTCTGCCCTAACCTGTTAGCTCCTTACTGGTCCCTGCCCTAACCTGGTCCCTGTCCTAACTGCTCTCTGTTAGCTCCATACTGGTCCCTACCCTAACCTGGTCCCTGCCCTGACCAGGTCCCTGCCCTAACTTGGTCCCTACCCTTACTGGTCCCTACCCTAACCTGTTCCCTGCCCTAACTGCTCCCTGCCCTAACCTGGTCCCTGCCCTAACCTGTTCGCTCCTTAATGGGCCCTACCCTAACCTGGTCCCTGCCCTAACTGCTCCCTGCCCTAACCTGCTCCCTGCCCTAACCTGGTCTCTGCCCTAACCTGGTCCCTGCCCTAACCTGTTAGTTCCTTACTGGGCCCTACCCTAACCTGGTCCCTGCCCTAACTGCTCCCTGCCCTAACCTGGTCCCTGCCCTAACCTGGTCCCTGCCCTAACCTGTTAGTTCCTTACTGGGCCCTACCCTAACCTGGTCCCTGCCCTAACTGCTCCCTGCCCTAACCTGGTCCCTGCCCTAACCTGGTCCCTGCCCTAACTGCTCCCTGCCCTAACCTGGTCCCTGCCCTAACCTGGTCCCTGCCCTAACTGGTCCCTGCCCTAACCTGGTCCCTGCCCTAACCTGGTCCCTGCCCTAACTGGTCCCTGCCCTAACCTGGTCCCTGCCCTAACCTGTTAGTTCCTTACTGGGCCCTACCCTAACCTGGTCCCTGCCCTAACCTGGTCCCTGCCCTAACCTGGTCCCTGCCCTAACCTGGTCCCTGCCCTAACTGGTCCCTGCCCTAACCTGGTCCCTGCCCTAACTGCTCCCTGCCCTAACTGGTCCCTGCCCTAACCTGGTCCCTGCCCTAACCTGGTCCCTGCCCTAACCTGTTAGCTCCTTACTGGGCCCTGCCCTAACCTGGTCCCTGCCCTAACCTGGTCCCTGCCCTAACCTGTTAGCTCCTTACTGGGCCCTGCCCTAACCTGGTCCCTGCCCTAACCTGTTAGCTCCTTACTGGGCCCTACCCTAACCTGGTCCCTGCCCTAACCTGGTCCCTGCCCTAACCTGGTCCCTGCCCTAACCTGTTAGCTCCTTACTGGTCCCTGCCCTAACCTGTTAGCTCCTTACTGGTCCCTGCCCTAACCTGGTCCCTGCCCTAACCTGGTCCCTGCCCTAACCTGTTAGCTCCTTACTGGGCCCTGTCCTAACCTGTTAGCTCCTTACTGGGCCCTACCCTAACCTGGTCGCTGCCCTAACCTGGTCGCTGCCCTAACCTGGTCCCTGCCCTAACCTGGTCCCTGCCCTAACCTGTTAGCTCCTTACTGGGCCCTGCCCTAACCTGGGCCCTGCCCTAACCTGGTCCCTGCCCTAACCTGTTAGCTCCTTACTGGGCCCTGCCCTAACCTGGTCCCTGACCTAACCTGGTCCCTGCCCTAACTGGTCCCTGCCCTAACTGCTCCCTACCCTAACCTGGTCCCTGCCCTAACCTGGTCCCTGCCCTAACCTGGTCCCTGCCCTAACCTGTTAGCTCCTTACTGGTCCCTGCCCTAACCTGGTCCCTACCCTAACCTGGTCCCTGCCCTAACCTGTCCCTGCCCTAACCTGTTAGCTCCTTACTGGTCCCTACCCTAACCTGGTCCCTGCCCTAACCTGGTCCCTACCCTTACTGGTCCCTGCCCTAACCTGTTAGCTCCATACTGGTCCCTACCCTAACCTGGTCCCTGCCCTGACCAGGTCCCTGCCCTAACCTGGTCCCTACCCTTACTGGTCCCTGCCCTAACCTGTTAGCTCCTTACTGGTCCCTACCCTAACCGGGTCCCTGCCCTGACCAGGTCCCTGCCCTGACCAGGTCCCTGCCCTAACCTGTTAGCTCCTTACTGGGCCCTGCCCTAACCTGGTCTCTGCCCTAACCTGGTCCTTACCGTAACCCGGTCCCTGCCCTAACCTGGTCCCTGCCCTAACCTGGTCCCTGCCCTAACCTGGTCCCTGCCCTAACTGGTCCCTACCCTATCTGGTCCCTGCCTTAACTGGTCCCTACCCTAACTGGTCACTACCCTAACTGTAGCCGAGGAGACATGCCTTGAACACACATTCTAAATCGCTGGCCCAATTGCCTCAAATATTGACATTTAGGACAGAGATGCCTGAGAGAATGTTTTGTGAAATGTAACAGACACCATAGTGTAATGGAACACAATGTAACAGACACCACAGTCTAATGGAACACAATGTAACATACACCATAGTGTAATGGAACACAATGTAACAGACACCATAGTGTAATGGAACACAATGTAACAGACACCATAGTGTAATGGAACACAATGTAACAGACACCATAGTGTAATGGAATACAATGTAACATACACCATAGTGTAATGGAACACAATGTAACAGACACCATAGTGTAATGGAACACAATGTAACAGACACCATAGTGTAATGGAACACAATGTAACAGACACCATAGTGTAATGGAACACAATGTAACAGACACCATAGTGTAATGGAACACAATGTAACAGACACCATAGTGTAATGGAACACAATGTAACAGACACCATAGTGTAATGGAACACAATGTAACAGACACCATAGTGTAATGGAACACAATGTAACAGACACCATAGTGTAATGGAACACAATGTAACAGACACCATAGTGTAATGGAACACAATGTAACAGACACCATAGTGTAATGGAACACAATGTAACAGACACCATAGTGTAATGGAACACAATGTAACAGACACCATAGTGTAATGGAACACAATGTAACAGACACCATAGTGTAATGGAATACAATGTAACATACACCATAGTGTAATGGAACACAATGTAACAGACACCATAGTGTAATGGAACACAATGTAACAGACACCATAGTGTAATGGAACACAATGTAACAGACACCATAGTGTAATGGAACACAATGTAACAGACACTGGAATTGTGAGCTATGTTCCTGAAACATTGATTTATTTGAATGTCAGTATTTGTATATCTGGGAGTGTCTGTCTGAACTGAGGCTGGGCTGAATCTCGGATTATCATGTTACACAGGCAGAATACTATAAATAGGCTACAAAATACAGTACAAACTGCAATAGTTCATGCTGTTACATGAGAATATGTGTCAATCAGGGATGCAAGGGTTTCACTATGCTGAGGACTAGATATTCTGTTTACAGATGATGCCAGATGAAGTCAGATGTGTACTGGTGGATTTATCTCCTCCTATATGAATGTAAGTCGATGGGCTGCAGTCTATATACTGTAAACTTTCTTGTCAGTTTCTCTCCATCAGTTTGGCAGACAATTGGAACAGCATCTCAGCAAAGATGTTTAATCTACTTAGTGCAGAGCTTCTGTTGAATGTAGTAATTTAGATTTAAACATGGTTTTATAGCTAGATGTTTTCCAGTCTGTGAGTCTTGTGATTGGATTGTTTTTTCTTTGGCACACGGCAGATCTGAAACATTACACAGAGTAGTTTCTGAACACAGAGGCCTTCCTTCAAGAAAAAGATTAGGAACCAGAGAGTGAAACTATGACAGGAAATTGTAGGTTTATGTAGAGACAGATTATGGATATTGTGCCCCCCTGGAGCACAGAGAGAGCCCTTCTTGTGACCCATGGGGATTTAAACACGCTGGCTAGAGGTTGGTCATGCCTCTACTGACAGCAAACATTACACAGTGAGGGGGAGAGAGACAGCCGTTCAAAGGCTTTATCTTGTGGCGTTATGTTGAACTCCTGATGAAGTCTAAGGCAACTCATACAGTATGTGTTACAGCATTTGTACTCACGTTCAAAACCACTACCAACGTTCCTCACATTTCTTGATTCAGTTATTGAGATTGAAAATCCGTCTCTAAATGGGGGCTGGATGTTGATGGATGTTCATGGATGTTGGATGTTAATGGTTGTTGTTGGATGTTGTTGGATGTTGATAGATGTTGGATATTGATGGATGCTGATGGATGTTGGATGTTGATAGATGTTGGATATTGATGGATGCTGATGGATGTTGGATGTTGTTGGATGTTCGATATTGATGGATGCTGATGGATGTTGGATGTTGATGGATGCTGATGGATGTTGGATGTTGATGGATGTTGGACGTTGATGGATGTTGATGTGTTGTCAGCCTGCAGTGTGCAGAGGGAGTTGTGGACCTGTAGGCAAGGCTCTCTTCTCCTTTTCCAGTTTGATCCTAAGAATCTCTTAATTTCTATTATAGCACCATGCTAAACTTGCTAAACATGCTAAACCTCTCTCTTGTTTTTCTTTCTTCCAAGGAGATTGTGAGTGTCACTAAAGATGTCCGATAGAGTCGATATTGAAGAGAAACCGCCAGCCCCTCCCTTGAGAATGAACAGTAGTTCCCGAGACTCTACATCAGTGAATCACGGCTCCAAACCTCTCCCAATGGCTCCTGAAGAGAAGAACAAGAAGGTCCGCCTGCGCTCCATCTTCCCTGGAGGAGACAAGAGTGAGCAGACAGCTGCATATCACACTTTAATGTAGAACTAGAGTCCTGCATGAGCTTCTCCTGACCTCATGACCTAAACAGGAAAAACAAGGCCTGGAGTTGTTTTGGGTTTCCAGGAAAATTGTGTCCCTAGACATCACCATTGGCTCACGAGGTCCATTGACAACAAGGAACCCGTTGATCAGTGATAGAGTAACATCACACCTTTATGAGGGTTAGGAGCCCTCTCTAAGTTATGCAATTCGAGAAAGGGGTATTGTATGTATATTTAAGCTCCACCCTCGGCAAAGAGTGAAACAATCAGAGTTATATCAAAGTTGCTAGAGACATATAATCCGTGTAAAGACAGTACTTGTTCTAAAAATATTTTTAATCTCTGCTCAGGAATAATACGACACTGATTTGAAAATGTATCTCTTTAAAATGTCGGTGTACAATGTATCAGAACTAGATCTGAATGTTCTTTTTGTTTTCTCCCGTGCAGCGAACAAGAAGAAGGAGAAGGAGCGCCCTGAGATCTCCCTGCCCTCAGACTTTGAGCACACCATCCATGTTGGCTTTGATGCTGTTACAGGGGAGTTCACTGTACGTACATCTTTGACAGATCAACGTTCCAGTAAATATATTTAAGTACATTTAAGTATATACATTTAAGTATATTTAATACGGTACATCACAGACAAGGAAGGTGTACAGTGAAGGTTTCGAGTATACCCTTAAATGGCCCATATTACCACTGCGTATTAAAAATAAACAAGACATGAACATTTGTGCCGTGGTAGCTATGAAGTCACAGAGTGGATCTGACCTCTGACCTATGACCTGTGACCTCTCTCAATCAGGGCATCCCAGAGCAGTGGGCGCGGCTCCTTCAGACCTCCAACATCACCAAGCTGGAGCAGAAGAAGAACCCTCAGGCCGTGCTGGACGTGCTCAAGTTCTACGACTCCAAAGAGACTGTCAACAACCAGAAATACATGAGCTTCACCCCCGGAGGTAAGAACACACAAACACAGATGCTGCTGTCTGTGTTTCAGATCATCTCTCTGCCTTACATTTCTGAATAATTGAGTTAGCGAAAATATGCTGCTATGGTGAGCAAAGGCTTTGAATATTTATTGAAGAGTCTACAGTACATGCGGTCAGATCTCATAGCTACCACACACACTTTTCCATGTCTTGGTTATATATAACTGTCAGTGTGTTGTCATCTTGGTTATATTTAACTGTCAGCTTGATGTCATCTTGGTTATATTTAACTGTCAGTGTGTTGTCCTCTTGGTTATGTTTAACTGTCAGTGTGTTGTCCTCTTGGTTATATTTAACTGTCAGTGTGTTGTCCTCTTGGTTATATATAACTGTCAGTGTGTTGTCCTCTTGGTTATATTTAACTGTCAGTGTGTTGTCCTCTTGGTTATATTTAACTGTCAGTGTGTTGTCATCTTGGTTATATATAACTGTCAGCGTGATGTCATCTTGGTTATATTTAACTGTCAGTGTGTTGTCCTCTTGGTTATATTTAACTGTCAGTGTGTTGTCCTCTTGGTTATATTTCACTGTCAGCGTGATGTCATCTTGGTTATATTTAACTGTCAGTGTGTTGTCCTCTTGGTTATATATAACTGTCAGTGTGTTGTCCTCTTGGTTAAATATAACTGTCAGTGTGTTGTCCTCTTGGTTATGTTTAACTGTCAGTGTGTTGTCCTCTTGGTTAAATATAACTGTCAGTGTGTTGTCCTCTTGGTTATGTTTAACTGTCAGTGTGTTGTCATCTTGGTTAAATATAACTGTCAGTGTGTTGTCCTCTTGGTTATATTTAACTGTCAGTGTGTTGTCATCTTGGTTATATTTAACTGTCAGTGTGTTGTCCTCTTGGTTATATTTAACTGTCAGTGTAGTGTCCTCTTGGTTATATTTAACTGTGTCATCTTATTTATATTTAATTGTCAGTGTGTTGTCCTCTTGTTTATATTTAACTGTCAGTGTGTTGTCCTCTTGGTTATATTTAACTGTCCGTGTGTTGTCCTCTTGGTTATATTTAACTGTCAGTGTGTTGTCCTCTTGGTTATATTTAACTGTCCGTGTGTTGTCCTCTTGTTTATATTTAACTGTCAGTGTGTTGTTCTTTTGGTTATGTATAACTGTCCGTGTGTTGTCCTCTTGGTTATATTTAACTGTCAGTGTGTTGTCCTCTTGGTTATATTTAACTGTCAGTGTGTTGTCCTCTTGGTTATATTTCACTGTCAGTGTGTTGTCCTCTTGGTTATATTTAACTGTCAGTGTGTTGTTCTTTTGGTTATATTTAACTGTCAGTGTGTTGTCATCTTGGTTATATATAATTGTCAGTGTGTTGTCATCTTGGTTATATATAATTGTCAGTGTGTTTTCCTCTTGGTTATATTTAACTGTCAGTGTGTTGTCCTCTTGGTTATATATAATTGTCAGTGTGTTGTCCTCTTGGTTATATATAACTGTCAGTGTGTTGTTCTTTTGGTTATATTTAACTGTCAGTGTGTTGTCATCTTGGTTATATATAATTGTCAGTGTGTTGTCCTCTTGGTTATATTTAACTGTCAGTGTGTTGTCCTCTTGGTTATATTTAACTGTCAGTGTAGTGTCTTCTTGGTTATATTTAACTGTGTCATCTTATTTATATTTAATTGTCAGTGTGTTGTCCTCTTGTTTATATTTAACTGTCAGTGTGTTGTTCTTTTGGTTATGTATAACTGTCCGTGTGTTGTCCTCTTGGTTATATATAACTGTCAGTGTGTTGTCATCTTGGTTATATATAACTGTCAGTGTGTTGTCCTCTTGGTTATGTTTAACTGTCAGTGTGTTGTCCTCTTGGTTATATATAACTGTCAGTGTGTTGTCCTCTTGGTTAAATATAACTGTCAGTGTGTTGTTCTTTTGGTTATATATAACTGTCAGTGTGTTGTCCTCTTGGTTATATTTAACTGTCAGTGTGTTGTCCTCTTGGTTATATTTAACTGTCAGTGTGTTGTCCTCTTGGTTATATTTAACTGTCAGTGTGTTGTTCTTTTGGTTATATATAACTGTCAGTGTGTTGTCATCTTGGTTAAATATAACTGTCAGTGTGTTGTTCTTTTGGTTATATATAACTGTCAGTGTGTTGTCCTCTTGGTTATATTTAACTGTCAGTGTGTTGTCCTCTTGGTTATATTTAACTGTCAGTGTGTTGTCCTCTTGGTTATATTTAACTGTCAGTGTGTTGTCCTCTTGGTTATATTTAACTGTCAGTGTAGTGTCCTCTTGGTTATATTTAACTGTGTCATCTTATTTATATTTAACTGTCAGTGTGTTGTCCTCTTGGTTATATTTAACTGTCAGTGTGTTGTTCTTTTGGTTATATATAACTGTCAGTGTGTTGTCCTCTTGGTTATATTTAACTGTCAGTGTGTTGTCATCTTGGTTAAATATAACTGTCAGTGTGTTGTCCTCTTGGTTATATTTAACTGTCAGTGTGTTGTCATCTTGGTTATATTTAACTGTCAGTGTGTTGTCCTCTTGGTTATATATAACTGTCAGTGTGTTTTCCTCTTGGTTATATTTAACTGTCAGTGTGTTGTCCTCTTGGTTATATATAACTGTCAGTGTGTTGTCCTCTTGGTTATATTTAACTGTCAGTGTGTTGTTCTTTTGCTTATGTTTAACTGTCAGTGTGTTGTCCTCTTGGTTATATATAACTGTCAGTGTGTTGTTCTTTTGGTTATGTTTAACTGTCAGTGTGTTGTTCTTTTGGTTATATTTAACTGTCAGTGTGTTGTCCTCTTGGTTATATATAATTGTCAGTGTGTTGTCCTCTTGGTTAAATTTAACTGTCAGTGTGTTGTCCTCTTGGTTATATTTAACTGTCAGTGTGTTGTCCTCTTGGTTATATTTAACTGTCAGTGTGTTGTCCTCTTGGTTATATTTAACTGTCAGTGTGTTGTCCTCTTGGTTATATTTAACTGTCAGTGTGTTGTCCTCTTGGTTATATTTAACTGTGAGTGTGTTGTCCTCTTGGTTATATTTAACTGTCAGTGTGTTGTCCTCTTGGTTATATTTAACTGTCAGTGTGTTGTCCTCTTGGTTATATTTAACTGTCAGTGTGTTGTTCTTTTGGTTATATTTAACTGTCAGTGTGTTGTCATCTTGGTTATATATAATTGTCAGTGTGTTGTCCTCTTGGTTATATTTAACTGTCAGTGTGTTGTCCTCTTGGTTATATATAACTGTCAGTGTGTTGTCATCTTGGTTATATATAACTGTCAGTGTGTTGTCCTCTTGGTTAAATATAACTGTCAGTGTGTTGTCCTCTTGGTTATATTTAACTGTCAGTGTGTTGTCATCTTGGTTATATATAATTGTCAGTGTGTTGTCCTCTTGGTTATATATAACTGTCAGTGTGTTGTCCTCTTGGTTAAATATAACTGTCAGTGTGTTGTCCTCTTGGTTATGTTTAACTGTCCGTGTGTTGTCCTCTTGGTTATATATAACTGTCAGTGTGTTGTCCTCTTGGTTATATTTAACTGTCAGTGTGTTGTCCTCTTGGTTATATTTAACTGTCAGTGTGTTGTCCTCTTGGTTATATATAACTGTCAGTGTGTTGTCCTCTTGGTTATATTTAACTGTCAGTGTGTTGTCCTCTTGGTTATATATAACTGTCAGTGTGTTGTCCTCTTGGTTATATTTAACTGTCAGTGTGTTGTCCTCTTGGTTAAATATAACTGTCAGTGTGTTGTCCTCTTGGTTATGTTTAACTGTCAGTGTGTTGTCCTCTTGGTTATATATAACTGTCCGTGTGTTGTCCTCTTGGTTATATTTAACTGTCCATGTGTTGTCCTCTTGGTTATATTTCATTGTCAGTGTGTTGTCCTCTTGGTTATATATAACTGTCAGTGTGCTGTCCTCTTGGTTATATATAACTGTCAGTGTGTTGTCCTCTTGGTTATATTTAACTGTCAGTGTGTTGTCATCTTGGTTATATTTAACTGTCAGTGTGTTGTCATCTTGGTTATATTTCACTGTCAGTGTGTTGTTAATGTAAGAGAATGAGATGTCTGATTCCTTTCTCTTTCAGACAAGTCAGCACAGGGATACATAGCAGCCAACACTCTGGTAAGTGCTACTTCATTTCAAACATGTTCCTTTCCTCTTAACAACTCATTAGCATTTATTGAAAGAGAAACAAATATGAGCGTATACTCTGTGTAGTGCTCTCTCGTCAGCTGTAGTGTGCTCTGGAGTTTTAGTTAGCACTGTAAGCCAGACTGCGTGTTCTCACTGGGTACATTAACATGACCTCATATGACTGTCTCAGAGTCTAACCGTCCCTTTTGGAAATCAGCCAAATGACTGTCTCTGGGCTGTGTCGCTGTCAGAGTAATGTTTCATCGGTGGACTGAGAGAGAAGACTCTCAGAGGTCGTGTGCAGAGGTCAACTGCATTCAGTCTTTCTGTCTGTTGGTACTTTACCTCTGGCTTGGGTGTGAAGAGTTGGCACACAGAGGCCTTTTCTCTATACTGGTTTTGTTATGTCTGGAGATGGCTGGTTTTCCCAGGCGGTAGCGGTAGGTAGGTACCACTCCTCTCAATAAGGAGCTGGTTCAGAACCAGGCAGTAGGTACCACTCCTCTCAATAAGGAGCTGGTTCAGAACCAGACGGTAGGTACCACACCTCTCAATAAGGAGCTGGTTCAGAACCAGACGGTAGGTACCACACCTCTCAATAAGGAGCTGGTTCAGAACCAGACGGTAGGTACCACACCTCTCAATAAGGAGCTGGTTCAGAACCAGACGGTAGGTACCACTCCTCTCAATAAGGAGCTGGTTCAGAACCAGGCAGTAGGTACCACTCCTCTCAATAAGGAGCTGGTTCAGAACCAGACGGTAGGTACCACACCTCTCAATAAGGAGCTGGTTAAGAACCAGGCAGTAGGTACCACTCCTCTCAATAAGGAGCTGGTTCAGAACCAGACGGTAGGTACCACACCTCTCAATAAGGAGCTGGTTCAGAACCAGACGGTAGGTACCACACCTCTCAATAAGGAGCTGGTTCAGAACCAGACGGTAGGTACCACTCCTCTCAATAAGGAGCTGGTTCAGAACCAGGCAGTAGGTACCACTCCTCTCAATAAGGAGCTGGTTCAGAACCAGACGGTAGGTACCACACCTCTCAATAAGGAGCTGGTTCAGAACCAGACGGTAGGTACCACTCCTCTCAATAAGGAGCTGGTTCAGAACCAGACGGTAGGTACCACTCCTCTCAATAAGGAGCTGGATCAGAACCAGACGGTAGGTACCACTCCTCTCAATCGGTCAGCACTCTGATAACCTGTATGTATCAAATCAACGTTTAGTTTTTGCTTGAACAGGATACAACAGGTCCTACAAACTCTTTCTCAACAATGTTCAAATACTCGCTCAGATATCAACAGATAGAAAGGAATTTTCAACAAATCTAAGAATAAATACTCGCAAGGAGTAAAACACACAAGAATGTACACTGTATACAAGGTCGCTACCAGTATCATATCCATGTGCAGGGTAACAGTGGTAGGTACCTTACGATGGCATTAAGTCAATGTGCAGGGTAACAGTGGTAGGTACCATACGATGGCATTAAGTCAATGTGCAGGGTAACAGTGGTAGGCACCATACGATGGCATTAAGTCAATGTGCAGGGTAACAGTGGTAGGCACCATACGATGGCATTAAGTCAATGTGCAGGGTAACAGTGGTAGGTACCATACGATGGCATTAAGTCAATGTGCAGGGTAACAGTGGTAGGCACCATACGATGGCATTAAGTCAATGTGCAGGGTAACAGTGGTAGGCACCATACGATGGCATTAAGTCAATGTGCAGGGTAACAGTGGTAGGCACCATACGATGGCATTAAGTCAATGTGCAGGGTAACAGTGGTAGGCACCATACGATGGCATTAAGTCAATGTGCAGGGTAACAGTGGTAGGCACCATACGATGGCATTAAGTCAATGTGCAGGGTAACAGTGGTAGGTACCATACGATGGCATTAAGTCAATGTGCAGGGTAACAGTGGTAGGTACCATACGATGGCATTAAGTCAATGTGCAGGGTAACAGTGGTAGGCACCATACGATGGCATTAAGTCAATGTGCAGGGTAACAGTGGTAGGCACCATACGATGGCATTAAGTCAGTGTGCAGGTAACAGTGGTAGGTAACATACGATGGCATTAAGTCAATGTGCAGGGTAACAGTGGTAGGCACCATACGATGGCATTAAGTCAATGTGCAGGGTAACAGTGGTAGGCACCATACGATGGCATTAAGTCAATATGCAGGGTAACAGTGGTAGGTAACATACGATGGCATTAAGTCAATGTGCAGGGTAACAGTGGTAGGTACCATACGATGGCATTAAGTCAATGTGCAGGGTAACAGTGGTAGGTACCATACGATGGCATTAAGTCAATGTGCAGGGTAACAGTGGTAGGTACCATACGATGGCATTAAGTCAATGTGCAGGGTAACAGTGGTAGTAGGTACCATACGATGGCATTAAGTCAATGTGCAGGGTAACAGTGGTAGGTACCATACGATGGCATTAAGTCAATGTGCAGGGTAACAGTGGTAGGTACCATACGATGGCATTAAGTCAATGTGCAGGGTAACAGTGGTAGGTACCATACGATGGCATTAAGTCAATGTGTAGGGTAACAGTGGTAGGTACCATACAATGGCATTAAGTCAGTGTGCAGGGTAACAGTGGTAGGTACCATACGATGGCATTAAGTCAATGTGCAGGGTAACAGTGGTAGGTACCATACGATGGCATTAAGTCAATGTGCAGGGTAACAGTGGTAGGTACCATACGATGGCATTAAGTCAATGTGCAGGGTAACAGTGGTAGGTAACATACGATGGCATTAAGTCAATGTGCAGGGTAACAGTGGTAGGTACCATACGTTGGCATTAAGTCAATGTGTAGGGTAACAGTGGTAGGTACCATACAATGGCATTAAGTCAGTGTGCAGGGTAACAGTGGTAGGTACCATACGATGGCATTAAGTCAATGTGCAGGGTAACAGTGGTAGGTACCATACGATGGCATTAAGTCAATGTGCAGGGTAACAGTGGTAGGTAACATACGATGGCATTAAGTCAATGTGCAGGGTAACAGTGGTAGGTACCATACGTTGGCATTAAGTCAATGTGTAGGGTAACAGTGGTAGGTACCATACAATGGCATTAAGTCAGTGTGCAGGGTAACAGTGGTAGGTACCATACGATGGCATTAAGTCAATGTGCAGGGTAACAGTGGTAGGGACCATGCAATGGCATTAAGTCAGTGTGCAGGGTAACAGTGGTAGGGACCATGCAATGGCATTAAGTCAGTGTGCAGGGTAACAGTGGTAGGCACCATGCAATGGCATTAAGTCAATGTGCAGGGTAACAGTGGTAGGCACCATGCAATGGCATTAAGTCAGTGTGCAGGGTAACAGTGGTAGGCACCATGCAATGGCATTAAGTCAATGTGCAGGGTAACAGTGGTAGGCACCATGCAATGGCATTAAGTCAATGTGCAGGGTAACAGTGGTAGGCACCATGCAATGGCATTAAGTCAGTGTGCAGGGTAACAGTGGTAGGCACCATGCAATGGCATTAAGTCAGTGTGCAGGGTAACAGTGGTAGGCACCATGCAATGGCATTAAGTCAGTGTGCAGGGTAACAGTGGTAGGCACCATGCAATGGCATTAAGTCAGTGTGCAGAAACAAAATGTTCTGCCACTAATATCGCTAGTGATCACATTGCTATCTCTACATCATAAGCTAGGGCTGGTCATCAGCAGGAGGTCCGCAAAACATCATTTGTGTCTCATCACCCATGAAAATCTCTCCTCTGTGTATATGTGAGGATCCATTCATCTGTAGTTGTCCCCTGTCCTCTACTCTCCCCATCTCTCTGTAGTGGTCCCCTGTCCTCTACTCTCCCCATCTCTCTGTAGTGGTCCCCTGTCCTCTACTCTCCCCATCTCTCTGCAGTCGTCCCCTGTCCTCTACTCTCCCCGTCTCTCTGTAGTGGTCCCCTGTCCTCTACTCTCCCCGTCTCTCTGTAGTGGTCCCCTGTCCTCTACTCTCCCCATCTCTCTGTAGTATTCCCCTGTCCTCTACTCTCCCCATCTCTCTGTAGTGGTCCCCTGTCCTCTACTCTCCCCATCTCTCTGTAGTGGTCCCCTGTCCTCTACTCTCCCCATCTCTCTGTAGTGGTCCCCTGTCCTCTACTCTCCCCATCTCTCTGTAGTGGTCCCCTGTCCTCTACTCTCCCCATCTCTCTGTAGTGGTCCCCTGTCCTCTACTCTCCCCATCTCTCTGTAGTGGTCCCCTGTCCTCTACTCTCCCCATCTCTCTGTAGTGGTCCCCTGTCCTCTACTCTCCCCATCTCTCTGTAGTGGTCCCCTGTCCTCTATTCTCCCCATCTCTCTGTAGTCGTCCCCTGTCCTCTACTCTCCCCATCTCTCTGCAGTCGTCCCCTGTCCTCTACTCTCCCCGTCTCTCTGTAGTGGTCCCCTGTCCTCTACTCTCCCCGTCTCTCTGTAGTGGTCCCCTGTCCTCTACTCTCCCCATCTCTCTGTAGTGGTCCCCTGTCCTCTACTCTCCCCATCTCTCTGTAGTGGTCCCCTGTCCTCTACTCTCCCCATCTCTCTGTAGTGGTCCCCTGTCCTCTACTCTCCCCATCTCTCTGTAGTGGTTCCCTGTCCTCTACTCTCCCCAATTCTCAATAGTCCATTGCTCTGTAACGTTGTGTTGTTCTGTGTTCAGTAAATCCTTCCATTTTCAACCTTCACATTCAGAACCGACTGCTGTCGTCTGGGCCTCCTGTCAGCCTTAGAACCTGCAGTGCATTATTTGACAAGGTAAACTACTCCATATTCCTTTCCCCATACCTCTACATTGTCTGAAACCTAATTTGAACCTTTTTGAACTCCTAATGTTGTTGATGCTGGGTATGCCCAGATATGCAGGCTCTATTGGATGGACATGAACATGAGAGATATTAGAGACCGCTTCACTCTCTTTTAAGTGTAATGGCTTCTCTATTTCACCACTTGTCGTAAGCAGTTCCTTAAACTATTCCCAATGGCCCATGCTTAAAACTGTCAGGGCCGGGCCTAAGAGGGCTATTATGATCTTCAAAATCCTGCATGTCTGAACACTTGCTCTTCACTCCCTTCCTCACAGAGCCAATATGTCCCTGCTTTAGATCTGACCGCATGGCCCAGTAGAAACCTGCTAGCTTGCGCTGCTTATCATTAGCCAGCTAGCCTCACATCTCCACTGCCTTCTTCGGTTCTGTCTGTGCTGTGAATCTGGGTCTGTCTTCAGAACACTGACCCCTATTATCCCTCGTGGTACCGCTTAAACCAAATCAACTTCCACTGCTAAGCAAAGAGCTGCTGGCTTGGCAACAATAGCTCGCAGCTAATCACCACTACTGCTATGCTGTGCTGTTTAGGATATGTTTTACCATCTACGTTACATGTTTAGGCTAGGGATGGATGAAATCTATCCCACTGTACAGTCCAAGTGGTCACCCAGATGGTGGTGTTTATGATGGAGTACAGGAGAGAGTGACTGGCTTTGCATAGCACTCTGATCCACCATCAGAATGGGTGTGTGACTTACTGTATTGTACGGCTGTTTTAGTGGCTATGGTTGGAGTTGGAGTGTTGGGTCAGGGGTTGTTTTGCTTGTTTGGCTCTCCAGGTCCAACTGTATGCTGTTAAATTCTGTTCTATGAACTGTCACTGAAACGCATCACGACAGAGAATGTTAGCCATGTTCTAGCTGCTTGTCTCACATCGGTTATGGATCTATACCTCAGCCCGTATGATCAGAAGCCAATCTAGTACTGTAGCTTTCTTGTCCAAGGCCCGTATCCACAAAGGGTCTCAAAGTAGCAGTGCTGATCTAGGGTCAGTTTTGCCTTTTAGATCATTATAAATCATATTATATGGACAGATCCTAGATTTGTGGATAAGGGCCCAGGTTTAATC
>NC_048593.1:30902400-31084900 GCF_013265735.2 Oncorhynchus mykiss | reverse complement strand
GGTTACAGCATTCACCATGGGTCTGTGTTATATTCCTGGTTATAGCATTGACCATGGGTCTGTGTTATATTCCTGGTTATAGCATTCACCATGGGTCTGTGTTATATTCCTGGTTATAGCATTCACCATGGGTCTGTGTTATATTCCTGGTCATAGCATTCACCATGGGTCTGTGTTATATTCCTGGTTATAGCATTCACCATGGGTCTGTGTTATGTTCCTGGTTACAGCATTCACCATGGGTCTGTGTTATATTCCTGGTTATAGCATTCACCATGGGTCTGTGTTATATTCCTGGTTATAGCATTCACCATGGGTCTGTGTTATGTTCCTGGTTATAGCATTCACCATGGGTCTGTGTTATATTCCTGGTTATAGCATTCACCATGGGTCTGTGTTATGTTCCTGGTTATAGCATTCACCATGGGTCTGTGTTATATTCCTGGTTATAGCATTCACCATGGGTCTGTGTTATATTCCTGGTTACAGCATTCACCATGGGTCTGTGTTATATTCCTGGTTATAGCATTCACCATGGGTCTGTGTTATGTTCCTGGTTATAGCATTCACCATGGGTCTGTGTTATATTCCTGGTTATAGCATTCACCATGGGTCTGTGTTATATTCCTGGTTACAGCATTCACCATGGGTCTGTGTTATATTCCTGGTTATAGCATTCACCATGGGTCTGTGTTATGTTCCTGGTTATAGCATTCACCATGGGTCTGTGTTATATTCCTGGTTATAGCATTCACCATGGGTCTGTGTTATGTTCCTGGTTATAGCATTCACCATGGGTCTGTGTTATATTCCTGGTTACAGCATTCACCATGGGTCTGTGTTATATTCCTGGTTATAGCATTCACCATGGGTCTGTGTTATATTCCTGGTTATAGCATTCACCATGGGTCTGTGTTATATTCCTGGTTACAGCATTCACCATGGGTCTGTGTTATGTTCCTGGTTATAGCATTCACCATGGGTCTGTGTTATATTCCTGGTTATAGCATTCACCATGGGTCTGTGTTATATTCCTGGTTATAGCATTCACCATGGGTCTGTGTTATATTCCTGGTTATAGCATTCACCATGGGTCTGTGTTATATTCCTGGTTACAGCATTCACCATGGGTCTGTGTTATGTTCCTGGTTACAGCATTCACCATGGGTCTGTGTTATATTCCTGGTTATAGCATTCACCATGGGTCTGTGTTATATTCCTGGTTATAGCATTCACCATGGGTCTGTGTTATGTTCCTGGTTATAGCATTCACCATGGGTCTGTGTTATGTTCCTGGTTACAGCATTCACCATGGGTCTGTGTTATATTCCTGGTTATAGCATTCACCATGGGTCTGTGTTATATTCCTGGTTATAGCATTCACCATGGGTCTGTGTTATATTCCTGGTTATAGCATTCACCATGGGTCTGTGTTATGTTCCTGGTTATAGCATTCACCATGGGTCTGTGTTATATTCCTGGTTACAGCATTCACCATGGGTCTGTGTTATATTCCTGGTTATAGCATTCACCATGGGTCTGTGTTATATTCCTGGTTACAGCATTCACCATGGGTCTGTGTTATGTTCCTGGTTATAGCATTCACCATGGGTCTGTGTTATGTTCCTGGTTACAGCATTCACCATGGGTCTGTGTTATATTCCTGGTTATAGCATTCACCATGGGTCTGTGTTATATTCCTGGTTATAGCATTCACCATGGGTCTGTGTTATATTCCTGGTTATAGCATTCACCATGGGTCTGTGTTATGTTCCTGGTTATAGCATTCACCATGGGTCTGTGTTATATTCCTGGTTACAGCATTCACCATGGGTCTGTGTTATATTCCTGGTTATAGCATTCACCATGGGTCTGTGTTATATTCCTGGTTACAGCATTCACCATGGGTCTGTGTTATATTCCTGGTTACAGCATTCACCATGGGTCTGTTTCCTGTCCCTTGGAGCTCATACAGAAATGAAAGCATCATAAAAACAAAGAGACGTTCAGTCAGGTATAAACCTGAACTGCCCCAGGATGAACCCGGGGGGCTGTGGTGTCTTTCCCAAAGGCAGATTGCAAGGCGGTTGATTACAGAATCATGAGGTTCTGGTGTAGGTGTAACATGTCAGGGCAGAGAGAGGGACAGGTTATTGTACCCCAGCCAAGCTTTTTTTCTTTTTACATTGTAGTCATTTAGCAGGCGCTTTCATCCAGAGCATTAAGTACCTTGCTCAAGGGCACATTGACAGGTTTTTCACCTAGTCAGCTTGGGATAACCTTTCAGTTACTGACACAATGCTCTTAACCACTAGGCAACCTGCCTTCAATTTACTGTAATCTGTGTGTGTCTGATTAAAATGATGCTCAGGCTACTGTAGAGGAACTATCAGATCTGTGATTCCACTGGAGCCCCAACACCCCAATGGCACAGGGATCACAATAACACACCATTTACAGGACATATACTGTACATGGTACAGAACAGACACCTTGCAAGAAATCATATTGTACATGTTAAAAAGGGTACTTCAAACACACTGTACACTTGGTGGGTTCATATGCCAGTCATGAACTGTATGCATTACAGACTTGTATGCATTACACACAAGTCATACACTAAACACATCACAGAGTGGTGAGCACCCCACACACTCTCCAAAGGTAACTTAGACACACCACACACTCACAGCAGAATTAGCTCGTGACATTCTCCACATATGCAAGTGATATAATGTGCACATTATAGACTGTAGGGTCTTAAATCATGCAAGACATTTATGTATATCAGAGATGAAAGGTAATCTTATTGACAGGGTAATTACTCCTATTAGTTATTACTGACCAAGGGACACTAGTGCTGCCTTTTCCAACGGCCAATGGTCAATGCTTCCCTCTGGTGGCCAAATGAAATGGTACTTGATAATTTATGAAAGGAAGCCAAAGAACTGCTTGTATTCAAATACATTCTGTAATTGTTTCTTTGAAGGAGATTCTTGTGTGAATAAAAAAAATTGGCAAATGTCCTCCAGGCTCTTGAGATTATTATTATGGAGATAGGTACCGTGGAGAGACAGGTTTTGGAAGGAGTAAACAAGAAAGGCCTTTCACTGTACTTGTGGACATGACAACAAAAACTAGAAACTTGAAACTTTGCGAGCTTGGGTGATCTGTCCTAACTCCTTGCATGAGGATTTGTTTCTATGTGGAACTAATGCGTTATTCTCTTGTTTCCTCAGGGCATCTGGCACTGTGTACACAGCCATTGACATTGCTACTGGCCAGGAGGTAAACTAACTTGACGACCACAGTCACTTCAGAAAATCATCCACATCTTACGCGTCTATCTGTCACCCTATTGATTAGCCTTCTCTTCTGGCACATTAACTGTGTAATCTGTCAGAGCACTGAAGACACCATGCGGTGTCCTGTTTATGGTTGTTCCTCTGTCAGGTGGCCATCAAGCAGATGAACCTCCAACAGCAGCCTAAGAAGGAGCTGATCATCAACGAGATCCTGGTGATGAGGGAAAACAAAAACCCCAACATAGTCAACTACCTGGACAGGTGAGGCTCACACATACTGTGGTTGCTGATGGGGAGAACCACAGGTTTAGCAGCTACTGTAAATATGCAATGATGATACGGAATCTCTCTCTCCTCTGTCTGTAGTTACCTGGTAGGGACTAGTATACTTCATCTCTCTCCTCTGTCTGTAGTTACCTGGTAGGGACTAGTATACTTCATCTCTCTCTCCTCTGTCTGTAGTTACCTGGTAGGGACTAGTATACTTCATCTCTCTCTCCTCTGTCTGTAGTTACCTGGTAGGGACTAGTATACTTCATCTCTCTCCTCTGTCTGTAGTTACCTGGTAGGGACTAGTATACTTCATCTCTCTCTCCTCTGTCTGTAGTTACCTGGTAGGGACTAGTATACTTCATCTCTCTCTTCTCTGTCTGTAGTTACCTGGTAGGGACTAGTATACTTAATCTCTCTTCTCTGTCTGTAGTTACCTGGTAGGGACTAGTATACTTCATCTCTCTCTCTCCTCTGTCTGTAGTTACCTGGTAGGGACTAGTATACTTCATCGCTCTCTCCTCTGTCTGTAATTACCTGGTAGGGACTAGTATACCTAATCTCTCACCTCTGTCTGTAGTTACCTGGTAGGGACTAGTATACTTCATCTCTCTTCTCTGTCTGTAGTTACCTGGTAGGGACTAGTATACTTCATCTCTCCCCTGTCTGTAGTTACCTGGTAGGGACTAGTATACTTCATCTCTCTCTCCTCTGTCTGTAATTACCTGGTAGGGACTAGTATACTTCATCTCTCCCCTGTCTGTAGTTACCTGGTAGGGACTAGTATACTTCATCTCTCTCTCCTCTGTCTGTAGTTACCTGGTAGGGACTAGTATACTTCATCTCTCTCTCCTCTGTCTGTAGTTACCTGGTAGGGACTAGTATACTTCATCTCTCCTCTGTCTGTAGTTACCTGGTAGGGACTAGTATACTTCATCTCTCTCTCTCCTCTGTCTGTAGTTACCTGGTAGGGACTAGTATACTTCATCTCTCTCCTCTGTCTGTAGTTACCTGGTAGGGACTAGTATACTTCATCTCTCTCTCCTCTGTCTGTAGTTACCTGGTAGGGACTAGTATACTTCATCTCTCTCTCCTCTGTCTGTAGTTACCTGGTAGGGACTAGTATACTTCATCTCTCTCTCCTCTGTCTGTAGTTACCTGGTAGGGACTAGTATACTTCATCTCTCTCTCCTCTGTCTGTAGTTACCTGGTAGGGACTGGTATACTTCATCTCTCTCGCCTCTGTCTGTAGTTATCTGGTAGAGACTAGTAAACTTCATCTCTCGTCTCTGTTTGTAGTTACCTGGTAGGGACTAGTATACTTCATCTCTCTCTCCTCTGTCTGTAGTTACCTGGTAGGGACTAGTATACTTCATCTCTCTCGCCTCTGTCTGTAGTTATCTGGTAGAGACTAGTAAACTTCATCTCTCGTCTCTGTCTGTAGTTACCTGGTAGGGACTAGTATACTTCATCTCTCTCCTCTGTCTGTAGTTACCTGGTAGGGACTGGTATACTTCATCTCTCTCTCCTCTGTTTGTAGTTACCTGGTAGGGGATGAGCTATGGGTGGTGATGGAATACCTGGCTGGAGGTTCACTGACTGACGTGGTGACTGAGACCTGCATGGACGAGGGCCAGATCGCTGCAGTCTGCAGAGAAGTAAGACATTTAATGAGCCCTACATTAGACATTTAATGAGCCCCACATTATAATTTTTTTGAGACCTACATTAGACATTTAATGAGCCCTACATTAGAAATGTTATGAGACCTACATTAGACATTTAATGAGCCCTACATTAGACATTTTATGAGCCCTTCATTAGACATTTTATGAGCCCTACATTAGACATTTAATGAGCCCTACATTAGACATTTTATGAACCCTATATTAGACATTTTATGAGCCCTACATTAGACATTTTATGAGCCCTACATTAGACATTTAATGAGCCCTACATTAGACATTTTATGAGCCCTACATTAGACATTTAATCAGCCCTACGTTAGACATTTTATGAGCCCTACATTAGACATTTTATGAGCCCTACATTAGACATTTTATGAGCCCTACATTAGACATTTTATGAGCCCTACATTAGACATTATATGAGCCCTACATTAGACATTATATGAGCCCTACATTAGACATTATATGAGCCCTACATTAGACATTTTATGAGCCCTACATTAAATACATTTAATGAGCCCTACATTAGACATTTTATGAGCCCTACATTAGACATTTAATCAGCCCTACATTAGACATTTTATGAGCCCCACATTAGACATATTTATGAGCCCTACATTAGACATTATATGAGCCCTACAGTAGACATTTTATGAGCCCTACATTAGACATTATATGAGCCCTACATTAGACATTATATGAGCCCTACATTAGACATTTTATGAGCCCTACATTAAAGACATTTAATGAGCCCAAATTAGACATTTACTGAGCTCTACATTAGACAATTTATTAGCCCTACATTATACATTTAATGAGCCCTACATTAGACATTTAATGAGCCCTATATTAGACATTTAATGAGCCCTACATTAGACATTTTATGAGCCCTACATTAGACATTTTATGAGCCCTATATTAGACATTTAATGAGCCCTACACTAGACATTTAATGAGCCCTATATTAAACATTTTATGGGCCCCACATTAGACATTTTATGAGCCCTACATTAGACATTTATTGAGCCCTACATTAGACATTTTATGAGCTCTACATTAGACATTTTATGAGCCCTACATTAGACATTTACTGAGCCCTACATTAAGCATTTTATGAGCCCTACATTAAAGACATTTAATGAGCCCTACATTAGACATTTACTGAGCTCTACATTAGACAATTTATTAGCCCTACATTAGACATTTAATGAGCCCTACATTAGACATTTACTGAGCTCTACATTAGACAATTTATGAACCCTACTTTAGACATTTAATGAGCCCCACATTAGACATTTTATGAGCCCTACATTAGACATTTAATGAACCCTGCATTAGACATTTAAAGTGCCCTACATTAGACATTGTATGAGCCCTACATTAGTCATTTAATGAGCCCTACATTAGACATTTAATGTGCCCTACATTAGACATGTTATGAGCCCTATATTAAACATTTTATGAGCCCTACATTAGACATTTTATGAGCCCTATATTAAACATTTTATGATCCCTATATTAAACATTTTATGAGGCCTACATTAGACATTTATTGAGCCCTACATTAAACATTTTATGAGCCCTACATTAAAGACATTTAATGAGCCCTACATTAGACATTTACTGAGCTCTACATTAGACAATTTATTAGCCCTACATTAGACATTTAATGAGCCCTACATTAGACATTTACTGAGCTCTACATTAGACAATTTATGAACCCTACATTAGAAATTTAATGAGCCCCACATTAGACATTGTATGAGCCCTACATTAGTCATTTAATGAGCCCTACATTAGACATTTAATATGCCCTACATTAGACATGTTATGAGCCCTATATTAAATATTTTATGAGCCCTACATTAGACATTTTATGAGCCCTATATTAAACATTTTATGATCCCTATATTAAACATTTTATGAGCCCTACATTAAACATTTAATGAGCCTTACATTAGACATTTAATGAGCCCTACTTTAGACATGTTATGAGCCCTATATTAAACATTTTATGGGCCCTACATTAGACATTTTATGAACCCTACATTAGACATTTTGAGCCCTACATTAGACATTTTATGAGCCCTACATTAGACATTTAATGAGCCCTACATTAGACATTTTGAGCCCTACATTAGACATTTTATGAGCCCTACATTATACATTTAATGAGCCCTACATTAGACATTTTATGAGCCCTACATTAGACATTTAATCAGCCCTGCATTAGACATTTTATGAGCCCTACATTAAAGACATTTAATGAGCCCTACATTAGACATTTACTGAGCTCTACATTAGACAATTTAATGAGCCCTATATTACACATTTAATGAGCCCTACATTAGACATTATATGAGCCTTACATTAGACATTTAATGAGCCCTACATTAGACATTTACTGAGCTCTACATTAGACAATTTATTAGCCCTACATTAGACATTTAATGAGCCCTACGTTAGACATTTTATGAGCCCTACATTAGACATTTAATGAGCCCTACATTAGACATTTTATGAGCCCTACATTAGACATTATATGAGCCCTACATTAGACATTATATGAGCCCTACATTAGACATTTTATGAGCCCTACATTAGACATTTTATGAGCCCTACATTAGACATTTTATGAGCCGTACATTAGACATTTAATGAGCCCTACATTAGACATTTAATGAGCCCTATATTAAACATTTTATGGGCCCTACATTAGACATTTTATGAGCCCTACATTAGACATTTATTGAGCCCTACATTGGATATTTTATGAGCTCTACATTAGACATTTTATGAGCCCTACATTAGACATTTATTGAGCCCTACATTAGACATTTTATGAGCCCTACGTTAGACATTTAATGAGCCATACATTAGACATTTTATGATCCCTATATTAAACATTTTATGATCCCTACATTAGACATTTTATGAGCCCTACATTAGACATTTTATGAGCCCAAGCCAAAAAAGCCGAAATAATTGTGGCATTAGGCTACTGCACATTACGCACGACAGAAAAACATAAAAGGCAATAGATGTATCTAGCTATACTTAGCAAAAAAAAGAAATGTCCCCTTTTCAGGACCCTGTCTTTCAACGATAATTAGTAAAAATCCAAATAACTTCACAAATCTTCATTGTAAAGGGTTTAAACACTGTTTCCCATGCTTGTTCAATGAACCATAAACAATTAATGAACATGCACCTGTGGAACGGTCGTTAAGACACTAACAGCTTACAGACAGTAGGCAATTAAGGTCACAGTTATGAAAACTTAGGAAACCAAAGAGGCCTTTCTACTGACTCTGGAAAAACTCCAAAAGAAAGATGCACAGGATCCCTGCTTATCTGCGTGAATGTGCCTTAGGCATGCTGCAAGGAGGCATGAGGACTGCATTGTGGCCAGGGCAATAAATTGCAATGTCCGTACTGTGAGATGCCTAAGACAGCGCTACAAGGAGACAGGACGGACAGCAGATCGACCTCGCAGCGGCAGACCACGTGTAACAACACCTGCACAGGATCGGTACATCCTAACATCACACCTGCGAGACAGGTACAGGATGGCAACAACAACTGCCCGAGTTACACCAGGAACGCACAATCCCTCCATCAGTGCTCAGACTGTCCACAATAAGCTGAGAGAGGCTAGACTGAGGGCTTGTAGGCCTGTTGTAAAGCAGGTCCTCACCAGACATCCCCGGCAACAACGTCGCCTATGGGCACAAACCCGCCATTGCTGGACCAGGCAGGACTGGCAAGAAGTGCTCTTCATTGACGAGTCACGGTTTTGTCTCAGCTGGGGTGATGGACGTCGAAGGAATGAGCGTTACACAGAGGCCTGTACTCTGGAGCGGGATCAATTTGGAGGTGGAGGGTCCGTCATGGTCTGGGGCGGTGTGTCACATCATCATCGGACTGAGCTTGTTGTCATTGCAGGCAATCTCAACGCTGTGCGTTACAGGGAAGACATCCTCCTCCCTTATGTGGTACCCTTCCTGCAGGCTCATCCTGACATGACCCTCCAGCATGACAATGCCACCAGCCATACCGCTCGTTCTGTGCATTATTTCCTGCAAGACAGGAATGTCAGTGTTCTGCCATGGCCAGCGAAGAGCCTGGAATTCAATCCCATTGAACACGTCTGGGTCCTGTTGGATCGGAGGATGAGGGCGAGAGCCATTCCCCCCAGAAATGTCAGGGAACTTGCAGGTGCCTTGGTGGAAGAGTGGGGTAACATCGCACAGCAAGAACTGGCAAATCTGGTGCAGTCCATGAGGAGGAGAAGCACTGCAGTACTTAATGCAGCTGGTGGCCACACCAGGTACTGACTGTTACTTTTGATTTTGACCTCCCCCTTTGTTCAGGGACACATTACTCCATTTCTGTTAGTCACATGTCTGTGGAACATGTTCAGTTTATGTCGTCGTTGTTCACATGTTAAGTTTGCTGAAAATGAACGCAGTTGACAGTGAGAGGACGTTTCTTTTTTTTGCTGAGTTTAAATGCTCCTGGGTAAATGAATGAAACTAGATCCAGTAGGATCTTAGACCATTCCTCCTGATAGAGCTGGTGTAACTGAGTTAGGCCATTTTGCCACAACTTTGGAAGTATGCTTGGGGTCATTGTCCATTTGGAAGACCCATTTGCGACCAAGCTTTAACTGATGTCTTGAGATGTGTTTTCAATATATCCACCTAATTCTCCTCCTCATGATGCTATCTATTTTGTGAAGTGCACCAGTCCCTCCTGCAGGAAAGCACCCCGACAACATGATGCTGCCACCCCCTTGCTTCATGGTTGGGATGGTGTTCTTCGGCTTGCAAGCCTCCCTCTTTTTCCTCCAATCCTAACGATGGTCATTATGGCCAAACAGTTCTATTTTTGTTTCATCAGACCAGTGGACATTTCTCCAAAAGTGTGATCTTTGTCCCCATGTGCAGTTGCAAACCGTAGTCTTGCTTTTTTTATGGCGGTTTTGGAGCAGTGGCTTCTTCCTTGCTGAGCAGCCTATCAGGTTATGTAGATATAGGACTCATTTTACTCTGGATATAGAATATTTTATACCTGTTTCCTCCAGCATCTTCACAAGGTCCTTTGCTGTTGTTCTGGGATTGATTTGCACTTTTCACACCAAAGTACGTTCATCTCTAGGAGACCGAATGCATCTCCTTCCTGAGTGGTATGATGGCTGCGTGGTTCCATGGTGTTTATACTTGCACACTATTGTTTGTACAGATGAACATGGTACCTTTAGGCATTTGGAAATTGCTCCCAAGGATGAACCAGACTTGTGGAGGTCTACAATCTTTTTCTGAGGTCTTGGCTGATTTTGGATTTGGATTTGGATTTGGATTTTCCCATGATGTCAAGCAAAGAGGCACTGAGTTTGAAGGTAGGCCTTGAAATACATCCACAGGTACACCTCCAGTTGACTCAAATTATGTAAATTAGCCTATCAGAAGCTTCTAAAGCCATGACATCATTTTCTGGAATTTTCCAAGCTGTTTAAAGGCACAGTCAACTTAGTGTATGTTAACATCTGACCCACTGGAATTGTGATACAGTGAATTATAAGTGAAATAATCTGTCTGTAAACAATTGTTGGAAAAATGACTTGTGTCATGCACAAAGTAGATGTCCTAACCGACTTGCCAAAACTATACTTTGTTAACAAGAAATTTGTGGAGTGGTTGAAAAACAAGTTTTAATGACTCCAACCTAAGTGTTTGTAAACTTCCGACTTCAACTGTATACCTTTCATAATATTTCCCATAATGTTTTTAGCCATCGCCTCTTTCTCTCTCTATTGTTGCTTCATTCCTTCGTCGCTTTCAACAGTTAAATTAAATATGTTTCGTTGTCCTTATATCCATCATTCTAATGACACCCATGAATAATATAGGACTAGAACTAAATGCAGAAGGCTTTCACTTCTCTTCAGGAAGATTGAAGGGTTATGGGTCTGAATAAATAACTGCTATAGCCTACCATCATCACGGGTTCACTCTTCTTTCAAACTACCTGTGAGTTCTATTGGCTGCTGTATTTAACATTCAGCAAGCAAGAGCGGTATGATAAATGCAAACATTATTTTTCCCATCAAGCTATTCTAGTCTGGCTCTTCCTGCATGGGACTCAAGAGCTAAGGAGAGTTTTTTTAAAGAGAGAAGCCGGAGGTGAGTGCATATTGCGCAAGAGACAGAGGCTATAAGTTAGAAGCTCATTATGCATAATCCATCATTAATTAGCTGAAAGAGGAGGCTAGGACATATACAGTATATCCATCTTTAACAGGATGATCTATTTTGGATGCAATTTGAATGGAATTGATGGAGAGAGAGACTGCTCACACATGCTCTGATTTAAAGCATCCATTTTCGAGTGATAGGCTGTTTTAAAACTCTGCAGCTGTAATTAAACATGGTGAAACCCGAAAGCCAGAAGGAGATGTGTAATTTAGACACGCATTTGGACCTTACAGTAGTATAGGCTATGCTGCAGTCAATGTAGGTCTACCTGTCACAAGATATAACTTCACCATGGTGAGATGCTAGGTCTACCTGTCACAAGAAATAACGTCACCATGGTGAGATGCTAGGTCTACCTGTCACAAGAAATAACGTCACCATGGTGAGATGCTAGGTCTACCCGTCACAAGAAATAACGTCACCATGGTGAGATGCTAGGTCTACCTGTCACAAGAAATAACGTCACCATGGTGAGATGCTAGGTCTACCCGTCACAAGAAATAACGTCACCATGGTGAGATGCTAGGTCTACCTGTCACAAGAAATAACGTCACCATGGTGAGATGCTAGGTCTACCTGTCACAAGAAATAACGTCACCATGGTGAGATGCTAGGTCTACCTGTCACAAGAAATAACGTCACCATGGTGAGATGCTAGGTCTACCTGTCACAAGAAATAACGTCACCATGGTGAGATGCTAGGTCTACCTGTCACAAGAAATAACGTCACCATGGTGAGATGCTAGGTCTACCTGTCACAAGAAATAACGTCACCATGGTGAGATTCTAGGTCTACCTGTCACAAGAAATAACGTCACCATGGTGAGATGCTAGGTCTACCTGTCACAAGATATAACGTCACCATGGTGAGATGCTAGGTCTACCTGTCACAAGAAATAACGTCACCATGGTGAGATGCTAGGTCTACCTGTCACAAGAAATAACGTCACCATGGTGAGATGCTAGGTCTACCTGTCACAAGAAATAACGTCACCATGGTGAGATGCTAGGTCTACATGTCACAAGAAATAACGTCACCATGGTGAGAAAGGTCTACATGCATTGTGAAGTGCTCCATACTGAGATGAGCTCTCCTCTCTTCATCATGCAGAGGCCATAGAGAAGCCAGATTTCGACATTGCATGGAATTAAACAGTTCCATTTCACGCCATGCTGTTCATATAAATAACTTATAATAATTTACCGGTTTCTTGCCATTATTTATCCCGGGAAAAGGGTGTGGTTTTGTGCTGAAAACTCGGTAAGTCTCAGTAACCGTGTTTCTGCAATTCAACCCTAGTTACCACCCCTCAGTGACAGACCTCTGCTGTCAACCCCTTACCAGTTACTACCCCTAAGTGGCAGTCCTCTACTGTCAACCCCTTACCAGTTACCACCCGTTAGTGGCAGTCCTCTACTGTCAACCCCTTACCAGTTACTACCCCTCAGTGACAGTCCTCTATTGTCAACCCCTTACCAGTTACTACCCCTCAGTGACAGTCCTCTATTGTCAACCCCTCACCAGTCACCTCAACGCAATCAAGACAAAGCTGATCATGGACTACAGGAAAAGGAGGGCCCGTGGACACTCCCATTCACATCGACAGGGCTATAATGGAGGGGGTTGAGAGCTTCCACATGACCAACAAACTATCATGGTCCAAACACAGGGCACGACAAGCCTATTCTCCCTCAGGAGACTGAAAAGATTTGGCATGGGTCCTTAGATCCTCAAAAGGTTCTACAGCTGCCCCATCGAGAGCATCCTGACTGGTTGCATCACTGCCTGGTATGGCAACTGCTCGACCTCCGACCGCACGGCACTACAGAGGGTAGTGCGTACGGCCCAGTACATCACTGGGGCCAAGCTTCCTGCCATCCAGGACCTCTATACCAGGCGGTGTCAGAGGAAGGCCCTAAAAATGGTCAAAGACTCCAGCCACCCTAGTCATAGACGGTTCTCTCTGCTACCGCAAGGAAAGCGCTACCGGAGCACCAAGTCCAGGTCCAAGAGGTTTCTAAATAGCTCTACCCCCAAGCCATAAAACTCCTCAACATCTAATCAAATGGCTTTTACAGACTATTTGCATTGCCCCCACCCCCCATTTACGCTGCTGCTAACAGGTGCCCCCACACATTGAGTCTGTGCCGGTACCCTCTGTATATAGCCTCGCTATTGTTATTTTACTACTGCTCTTTAATTATTTGTTATTATTTGTTACATTTATTAATTGTTAGGTATTTTCTTAAAACTGCATTGTTGGTTAAGGGCTTCTAAGTAAGCATTTCACTGTAAGGTGTTGTTGTATTCGAGGCATGTGACAAATAAAATTTTATTTGATTTGGAACCTCTGCCTTCTCCACTGTAATCTGTCTTCTCCACTGTAACCTCTGTCTTCTCCACAGTAACCTATGTCTTCTCCACTGTAACCTCTGTCTTCTCCACTGTAACCTCTGTCTTCTCCAATGTAATCTCTGTCTTCTCCACTGTAACCTCTGTCTTCTCCACTGTAACCTCTGTCTTCTCCACTGTAACCTCTGTCTTCTCCACTGTAACCTCTGTCTTCTCCACTGTAACCTCTGTCTTCTCCACTGTAACCTCTGTCTTCTCCACTGTAACCTCTGTCTTCTCCACTGTAATCTCTGTCTTCTCCACGGTAACCTCTGTCTTCTCCACTGTAATCTCTGTCTTCTCCACTGTAACCTCCAACATCTCCACTGTAACCTCTGTCTTCTCCACTGTTCATTTTAAATATCAATCAATCAATCAATCAAATGTATTTATAAAGCCCTTTTTACATCAGCTGATGTCACAAAGTCGGGTACAGAAACCCAGCCTAAAACCCCAAACAGCAAGCAATGCAGGTGTAGAAGCACGGTGGCTAGGAAAAACTCCCTAGAAAGGCCAGAACCTAGGAAGAAACCTAGAGAGGAACCAGGCTATGAGGGGTGGCCAGTCCTCTTCTGGCTGTGCAGGGTGGAGATTAAAACAGAACATGGCCAAGATGTTCAAATGTTCATAGATGACCAACAGGGTCAAAAAATAATAATCACAGTGGTTGTAGAAGGTGCAACAGGTAAGCACCTCAGGAGTAAATGTCAGTTGGCTTTTCATAGCCAATCATTCAGAGTATCTCTACCGCTCCTGCTGTCTCTAGAGAGTTGAAAACAGCAGGTCTGGGACAGGTAGCGCGTCTCGTGAACAGGTCAGACAGAGTTCCATAGCCGCAGGCAGAACAGTTGAAACTGGAGCAGCAGCATGGCCAGGTGGACCGGGGACAGCAAGGAGTCATCAGGCCAGGTAGTCCTGAGAAATTGTCCTAGGGCTCAGCTCCTCAGAGAGCGAGAGAGTGAATTAGAGAGAGCATACTTAAATTCACACAGGACACCGGATAAGACAGGAGAAATACTCCAGATATAACAGACTGACCCTAGCCCCCCGAGATATAAACTACTGCAGCATAAATACTGGAGGCTGATGTGGCCCCGTCCGACTCCCGGACAGGGCCAAACAGGCAGGATATAACCCCACCCACTTTGCCAAAGCACAGCCCCCACACCACTGGAAGGATCTCTTCAACCACCAACTTAGCATCCTGAGACAAGGCCGAGTATAGCCCACAAAGATCTCTGCCACGGCACAACCCAAGGGGGGGCGCCAACCCGGACAGGAAGATCACGTCAGTGACTCAACCCACTCAAGTGACGCACCCCTCCTAGGGACGGCATGGAAGAGCACCAGTAAGCCAGTGACTCAGCCCCTGTACTAGGGTTAGAGGCAGAGAATCCCAGTGGAGAGAGGGGAATCGGCCAGGCAGAGACAGCAAGGGCGGTTCGTTACTCCAGTGCCTTTCCGTTCACCTTCACACTCCTGAGCCAGACTACACTCAATCATAGGACCTACTGAAGAGTAAAGTCTTGAGTAAAGTCTTAAAGGTTGAGACCGAGTCTGTGTCTCTCACATGGATAGGCAGACCATTCCATAAAAATTGAGCTCTATAGGAGAAAGCCCTGCCTCCTGATGTTTGCTTAGAAATTCTAGGGACAGTAAGGAGGCCTGCATCTTGTGACCATAGCGTACGTGTAGGTATGTACGGCAGGACCAAATCGGAAAGATAGGTAGGAGCAAGCCCATGTAATGCTTTGTAGGTTAGCAGTAAAAAACCTTGAAATCAGCACTTGCCTTAACAGGAAGCCAGTGTAGAAAGGCTAGCACTGGAGTAATATGATCAATTTTTTTTGTTCTAGTCTAGATTCTAGCAGCCTTATTTAGCACTAACTGAAATGTATTTAGTGCTTTATCCAGGTAGCCGGAAAGTAGATGTCACGCCCTGAGGTTTTTATGTCTCTATTTTGGTTTGGTCAGGGTGTGATTTGGGTGGGCATTCTATTTTCTATGTTTTGTATTTCTTTGTTTTGGCCGGGTATGGTTCTCAATCAGGGACAGCTGTCTATCGTTGTCTCTGATTGGGAACCATACTTAGGCAGCCCTCCCACCTGTGATTGGGGGTAGTTAACTTTGTTTGTGGCACATAGCCCATAAGCTTCACGGTTGTTTTGTATTGTTTATTGTTTTTGTCGGCGTCATTTCTAATAAAGGGAATATGTACGCTCACCACGCTGCGCTTTGGTCCTCTTCTTCAGACGGCCGTGACAGTAGAGCATTGCAGTGGTCTAACCTAGAAGTGACAAAAGCATGTATTCATTTTTGGGCATCATTTTTGGACAGAAAGTTTCAGATTTTTGCAATGTTATGTAGATGTAAAAAAGCTGTCCTTGAAACAGTCTTGATATGTTCGTCAAAAGAGAGATCAGGGTCCAGAGTAACGCCGAGGTCCTTCACAGTTTTAATTGAGACGACTGTACAACCATTAAGATTAATTGTCAGATTCAACAGAATATCTATTTTTTTCTTGGGACCTACAGTGCCTTGCGAAAGTATTCGGCCCCCTTGAACTTTGCGACCTTTTGCCACATTTCAGGCTTCAAACATAAAGATATAAAACTGTATTTTTTTGTGAAGAATCAACAACTAGTGGGACACAATCATGAAGTGGAACGACATTTATTGGATATTTCAAACTTTTTTAACAAATCAAAAACTGAAAAATTGGGCGTGCAAAATTATTCAGTCCCTTTACTTTCAGTGCAGCAAACTCTCCAGAAGTTCAGTGAGGATCTCTGAATGATCCAATGTTGACCTAAATGACTAATGATGATAAATACAATCCACCTGTGTGTAATCAAGTCTCCGTATAAATGCACCTGCACTGTGATAGTCTCAGAGGTCCGTTAAAAGCGCAGAGAGCATCATGAAGAACAAGGAACACACCAGGCAGGTCCGAGATACTGTTGTGAAGATGTTTAGAGCTGGATTTGGATACAAAAAGATTTCCCAAGCTTTAAACATCCCAAGGAGCACTGTGCAAGCGATAATATTGAAATGGAAGGAGTATCAGACCACTGCAAATCTACCAAGAGCTGGCCGTCCCTCTAAACTTTCAGCTCATACAAGGAGAAGACTGATCAGAGATGCAGCCAAGAGGCCCATGATCACTCTGGATGAACTGCAGAGATCTACAGCTGAGGTGGGAGACTCTGTCCATAGGACAACAATCAGTCGTATATTGCACAAATCTGGCCTTTATGGAAGAGTGGCAAGAAGAAAGCCATTTCTTAAAGATAGCCATAAAAAGTGTCGTTTAAAGTTTGCCACAAGCCACCTGGGAGACACACCAAACGTGGAAGAAGGTGCTCTGGTCAGATGAAACCAAAATTGAACTTTTTGGCAACAATGCAAAACGTTATGTTTGGCGTAAAAGCAACACAGCTGAACACACCATCCCCACTGTCAAACATGGTGGTGGCAGCATCATGGTTTGGGCCTGCTTTTCTTCAGCAGGGACAGGGAAGATGGTTAAAATTGATGGGAAGATGGATGGAGCCAAATACAGGACCATTCTGGAAGAAAACCTGATGGAGTCTGCAAAAGACCTGAGACTGGGACGGAGATTTGTCTTCCAACAAGACAATGATCCAAAACATAAAGCAAAATCTACAATGGAATGGTTGAAAAATAAACATATCCAGGTGTTAGAATGGCCAAGTCAAAGTCCAGACCTGAATCCAATCGAGAATCTGTGGAAAGAACTGAAAACTGCTGTTCACAAATGCTCCCCATCCAACCTCACTGAGCTCGAGCTGTTTTGCAAGGAGGAATGGGAAAAAATGTCAGTCTCTCGATGTGCAAAACTGATAGAGACATACCCCAAGCGACTTACAGCTGTAATCGCAGCAAAAGGTGGCGCTACAAAGTATTAACTTAAGGGGGCTGAATAATTTTGCACGCCCAATTTTTCAGTTTTTGATTTGTTAAAAAACGTTTGAAATATCCAATAAATGTCGTTCCACTTCATGATTGTGTCCAACTTGTTGTTGATTCTTCACAAAAAAATACAGTTTTATATCTTTATGTTTGAAGCCTGAAATGTGGCAAAAGGTCGCAAAGTTCAAGGGGGCCGAATACTTTCGCAAGGCACTGTAGAACAAGCATCTCTGTTTTGTCCGAGTTTAAAAGTAGAAGATTTGCCGCCATCACTTCCTTATGTCTGAAACACAGGCTTCCAAAAAGGGCAATTTTGGGGCTTCACCATGTTTCATCGACATGTACAGCTGTTTGTCGTCCGCATAGCAGTGAAAGTTAACATTATGATTCCCGAATGACAACACCAAGAGGTAAAATATATAGTGAAAACAATAGTGGTCCTAAAACAGAGCCTTGAGGAACACCTGAATGTACAGTTAATTTATTGGAGGGCAAACCATCCACAGAGACAAACAGATATCTTTCCAACAGATAAGATCTAAACCAGGCCAGAACTTGTCCGTGTTGACCAATTTGGGTTTCCAATCTCTCCAAAAGAATGTGGTGATCGATGGTATCAAAAGCAGCACTAAGGTCTAGGAGCACAAGGACAGATGCAGAGCCTCGGTCTGACGCCATTAAACAGTCATTTACCACCTTCACAAGTGCAGTCTCAGTGCTATGATGGGGTCTAAAGCCGGATTAAGCATGTTATATACATTGTTTGTCTTCAGGAAGCTTTTTCTAAAATTTGAGATTCGATATAGGCCGATAGTTTTTTATATTTTCTGGTTCAAGGTTTGGCTTTTTCAAGAGAGGTTTTATTACTGCCACTTTTAGTGAGTTTGGTACACATCCGGTGGATAGAGAGCCATTTATTATGTTCAACATAGGAGAGCCAAGCACAGGAAGCAGCTCTTTCAGTAGTTTAGTTGGAATAGGGTCCAGTATGCAGCTTGAAGGTTTAGAGGCCATGATTATTTTCATCAATGTGTCAAGAGATATAGTACTAAAAAACTTGGTTCAGAGATCAAGGCTGTTGTGGTTATTTTAAAGATCTTAATTGGGAGAAATGTGTCTGTGTCTCCACTCTCTACAGTGTCTGCAGGCTCTGGACTTCCTGCACTCCAACCAGGTGATCCACAGAGACATCAAGAGTGACAACATCCTGCTGGGCATGGACGGCTCAGTCAAGCTCAGTAAGTAACCTCACCAGTAGGGGACAGGCAGGGACCAGGGTGGAATGATGCAGTCAATGGTATTTGGTAGAGAGAGTCATGTGGAAATGGATGGGATTGGGGGAAAGAGTCATGTGGGAAATGAGTGGAGTTGAAAACAATGTCTGACGTGTTTCTCTCTCCCTGCAGCCGACTTTGGGTTCTGTGCCCAGATCACCCCAGAGCAGAACAAGCGAAGCACCATGGTGGGCACGCCCTATTGGATGGCACCCGAGGTCGTGACCCGTAAGGCCTACGGGCCCAAGGTGGACATCTGGTCCCTGGGTATCATGGCTATAGAGATGGTGGAGGGAGAACCTCCCTACCTTAATGAGAACCCTCTCAGGGTAAGACTGAAACACACCATCTACACTACACACACATCCAGGGATATACTATTTGATCAGTAACTGATTGGCCCTCTCCACCCCTCTTTCCATCTCCTCAGGCCCTGTACCTAATCGCCACCAACGGGACTCCAGAGCTGCAGAACCCTGAGCGTCTGACCTCCGTGTTCAGAGACTTCCTCAACCGCTGCCTGGAGATGGACGTGGACCGCAGAGGCTCAGCCAAGGAGCTCCTCCAGGTACACAACAACCCCACCCTGACCACCAAAACATAACCTATGTAAACCTGACCACTCTAACATAACCCAAAGCTGACCACTAACATAACCCTAACCTAAACCTGACCACTCTAACATAACCCAACCCTGACCACTCTAACATAACCCTAGCCTAAACCTGACCACTCTAACATAACCCAAAGCTGACCACTAACATAACCCTAACCTAAACCTGACCACTCTAACATAACCCAACCCTGACCACTCTAACATAACCCTAGCCTAAACCTGACCACTCTAACATAACCCAACCCTGACCACTCTAACATAACCCTAGCCTAAACCTGACCACTCTAACATAACCCTAACCTAAACCTGACCACTCTAACATAACCCTAACCTAAACTTGACCACTCTAACATAACCCAAAGCTGACCACTAACATAACCCTAACCCAAAGCTGACCACTAACATAACCCTAACCTAAACCTGACTACTCTAACATAACCCTAACCTAAACCAGACCACTCTAACATAACCCTAACCTAAACCTGACTACTCTAACATAACCCTAACCTAAACCAGACCACTCTAACATAACCCTAACCTAAACTTGACCACTCTAACATAACCCTAACCTAAACCTGACCACTCTAACATAACCCAACCCTGACCACTCTAACATAACCCTAACCTAAACTTGACCACTCTAACATAACCCTAACCTAAACCTGACCACTCTAACATAACCCTAACCTAAACTTGACCACTCTAACATAACCCTAACCTAAACCTGACCACTCTAACATAACCCAACCCTGACCACTCTAACATAACCCTAACCTAAACTTGACCACTCTAACATAACCTAAACCTGACCACTCTAACATAACCCAAAGCTGACCACTAACATAACCCTAACCTAAACCTGACTAATCTAACATAACCCTAACCTGACCACTATAGCACAACCCAAACCTGACCACTCTAGCATAACCCAACCCTGACCACTCTAGCATTACCCAACCCTGACCACTCTAGCATTACCCAACCCTGACCACTCTAGCATAACCCAACCCTGACCACTCTAGCATAACCCAACCCTGACCACTCTAGCATAACCCAAATCTGACCACTCTAGCATAACCCTAACCTAAACCTGACCACTCTAGCATAACCCTAACCTAAACCTGACCACTCTAACAACCCTAACCTAAACCGACCACTCTAACATAACCCAACCCTGACCACTCTAACATAACCCAACCCTGACCACTCTGACATAACCCAACCCTGACCACTCTGACATAACCCAACCCTGACCACTCTAACATAACCCAACCCTGACCACTCTGACATAACCCAACCCTGACCACTCTAGCATAACCCAACCCTGACCACTCTAGCATAACCCAACCCTGACCACTCTAGCATAACCCAACCCTGACCACTCTAGCATTACCCAACCCTGACCACTCTAGCATTACCCAACCCTGACCACTCTAGCATAACCCAACCCTGACCACTCTAGCATAACCCAACCCTGACCACTCTAGCATAACCCAAATCTGACCACTCTAGCATAACCCTAACCTAAACCTGACCACTCTAGCATAACCCTAACCTAAACCTGACCACTCTAGCATAATCCTAACCTAAACCTGACCACTCTAACAACCCTAACCTAAACCGACCACTCTAACATAACCCAACCCTGACCACTCTAACATAACCCAACCCTGACCACTCTGACATAACCCAACCCTGACCACTCTGACATAACCCAACCCTGACCACTCTGACATAACCCAACCCTGACCACTCTAACATAACCCAACCCTGACCACTCTGACATAACCCAACCCTGACCACTCTGACATAACCCAACCCTGACCACTCTAACATAACCCAACCCTGACCACTCTGACATAACCCAACCCTGACCACTCTGACATAACCCAACCCTGACCACTCTGACATAACCCAACCCTGACCACTCTGACATAACCCAACCCTGACCACTCTAACATAACCCAACCCTGACCACTCTGACATAACCCAACCCTGACCACTCTGACATAACCCAACCCTGACCACTCTGACATAACCCTAAGCTAAACCTGACCACTCTAACATAACACTAACCTAAACCTGACCACTCTGACATAACCCAACCCTGACCACTCTGACATAACCCAACCCTGACCACTCTGACATAACCCAACCCTGACCACTCTGACATAACCCAACCCTGACCACTCTGACATAACCCAACCCTGACCACTCTGACATAACCCTAAATCTGACAACTCTAACATAACCCTAACCTAAACCTGACCACTCTAACATAACCCTAACCTAAACCTGACCACTCTAACATAACCCAAAACACCAACTAGTCTACTCCTACATTACTATAGCAACATGCATGCCACACCCACCTGAGGAGCTGTCTTTTCAGCCATCTATGTCCTGAGGGGTGCAAAATCCACTTGTTACTTAAATCTGGCTGGATTGATCGCTTTCATTTTACTCCTGTGACTCTTTCATACTCTTGCTTGTGGCTGTCGTTTTTTCCCGTTAACGTTATCACATTATGTTTGTAATGACCTGTCAAACACACCTGGCTGAAATGGGCTCAATGCAATGCATTGTCTTTCCGTTGCATCCATAAGATTGCTAAAGCTTTGTCTGGGATTTAACACATCAGATAGACATTTACATCATAAGAAAGATTACTTTTTTCAATTCCACAAAAAATGTATACCCCTCAAAATAAAATTATCATTTAAAATACACTGCTCAAAAAAATAAAGGGAACACTAAAATAACACATCCTAGATCTGAATGAATGAAATATTCTTATTAAATACTTTTTTCTTTACATAGTTGAATGTGCTGACAACAAAATTACACAAAAATTATCAATGGAAATCAAATTTATCAACCCATGGAGGTCTGGATTTGGAGTCACACTCAAAATTAAAGTGGAAAACCACACTACAGGCTGATCCAACTTTGATGTAATGTCCTTAAAACAAGTCTAAATGAGGCTCAGTAGTGTGTGTGGCCTCCACGTGCCTGTATGACCTCCCTACAACACCTGGGCATGCTTCTGATGAGTTGGCGGATGGTCTCCTGAGGGATCTCCTCCCAGACCTGGACTAAAGCATCCGCCAACTCCTGGACAGTCTGTGGTGCAACGTGGCGTTGGTGGATGGAGCGAGACATGATGTCCCAGATGTGCTCAATTGGATTCAGGTCTGGGGAACGGGCGGGCCAGTCCATAGCATCAATGCCTTCCTCTTGCAGGAGCTGCTGACACACTCCAGCCACATGAGGTCTAGCATTGTCTTGCATTAGGAGGAACCCAGGGCCAACCGCACCAGCATATGGTCTCACAAGGGGTCTGAGGATCTCATCTCGGTACCTAATGGCAGTCAGGCTACCTCTGGCGAGCACATGGAGGGCTGTGCGGCCCCCCAAAGAAATGCCACCCCACACCATGACTGACCCACCGCCAAACCGGTCATGCTGGAGGATGTTGCAGGCAGCAGAACGTTCTCCACGGCGTCTCCAGACTCTGTCACGTCTGTCCTGTGCTCAGTGTGAACCTGCTTTCATCTGTGAAGAGCACAGGGCGCCAGTGGCGAATTTGCCAATCTTGGTGTTCTCTGGCAAATGCCAAACGTCCTGCACGGTGTTGGGCTGTAAGCACAACCCCCACCTGTGGACATCGGGCCCTCATACCACCCTCATGGCGTCTGTTTCTGACCGTTTGAGCAGACACATGCACATTTGTGGCCTGCTGGAGGTCATTTTGCAGGGCTCTGGCAGTGCTCCTCCTTGCACAAAGGCGGAGGTAGCGGTCCTGCTGCTGGGTTGTTGCCCTCCTACGGCCTCCTCCACGTCTCTGGATGTACTGGCCTGTCTCCTGGTAGGGCCTCCATGCTCTGGCACTACGCTGACAGACACAGCAAACCTTCTTACCACAGCTCGCATTGATGTGCCATCCTGGATGAGCTGCGCTACCTGAGCCACTTGTGTGGGTTGTAGACTCCGTCTCATGCTACCACTAGAGTGAAAGCACCGCCGGCATTCAAAAGTGACCAAAACCTCAGCCAGGAAGCATAGGAACTGAGAAGTGGTCTGTGGTCACCACCTGCAGAACCACTCCTTTATTGGGGGTGTCTTGCTAATTGCCTATAATTTCCACCTGTTGTCTATTCCATTTGCGCAACAGCATGTGAAATTTATTGTCAATCAGTGTTGCTTCCTAAGTGGACAGTTAGATTTCACAGAAGTGTGATTGACTTGGAGTTACATTGTGTTGTTTAAGTGTTCCCTTTATTTTTTTGAGCAGTGTATATTCATATATGAAAATATATCCTGTGTATGTACGCAAATGAGGCAAATATAATTTTCTTTATTTTAACACAAAATATAAAGAAATACCTGATACCATTAGAACATGTATATATGAGTGCATTGTAAAAGAAACGGGAAACAACATTTTTATACATGACCCTAAGCATGATGGGATGTTAAGTGGTTAATTAACTCAGGAACCACACTTGTGTGGAAGCACCTGCTTTAATATACTTAGTATCCTTCATTAACTCACGTGTTTTCTTTATTCTGGCAGTTACGTGTACAGTTCTAACCTTAAATCACAGTCTGTACACGCAGGGTTGCAGAGCATTCCCCTCATCACTATTCTCCTCTTGTGTTCCTTGCAGCATTCATTCCTGAAGTTAGCCAAGCCCCTGTCCAGCCTGAGCCCTCTGATTGTAGCAGCCAAGGAGGCCATAAAAAACAGCAGCCGCTAGAGGGCGCCATGTGTCCACACACAGAGCTGGACCCTGCTCCATGGTGTTGTGTGACAGAGAGACAGCACAAGGACAGACCAGTAACCAACCCCCCTGCTGCCTCATACAGGGGATGGACAGCTGGCCTGCAGGGCCTCTCAGCAGTGGGACGCTGCTGCTGAACCGCCTGCCGCCTCCTCCTCTAGTCCTCCAGCATTCTGCACATGTGGAGCAGTCTGTCAGACGTCTGTTAGCGTGTGTGTAAACGTGTGTGTAAGAGTGTGTGCGTAAGCGTGTGTGCATAAGCGTGTGTTTGGCCTGTGAGGGGAGTAGAGGCTCCTAAACTAAATACTAAAAATAGAAAATACGAAGAAAAACCCCCAAAAAGCTCCTTTTCAAAAGGGAGAGACCCAGGAAGAGAGGCAGAACGTAACAGCACTGAGATAATATGATTCCTTCCTTGTCTGTCCAGCAATCGCCTTGGTTCCCTTTCACTTTCCATCAGGCATCTCCTGCAGTGAACATTTTATATGGGACAGACTTGGGGACTCTGGACCCAGCATATGCCTGCATGACTTTGTGCATATGTGAGAGAGAGAAAAGAAGGGAGGGATAGAAGAGGCAAACATTCAATCAAAGCCAGTTGGCTGTTGTACTCCAGGACATGCCTGTTGTACTCCAGGACATAGCTGTAATTTCTTGGACACCCTAAAGTTGCTAGATGTTTAGAGATCTGACATAGAGAATGGCTTTGCCAGGGCTGCAGTGGAGGCTGATTCAATAACTACTGTGTATCTGATGGGCCACAATGTGTTCAGAGTTCAAGTCACAGCTTTTTAAATATAAATCCCATGTTATTGGCTAATTACCTTTAGTTAGTTGGGATAGTCTACAGACAAACATTTGCTTTTTTTGGGGGGGGGGGGGGGGGGGCGGTGTTTGTCAATGTTACCATTTGTTTCACATCAATGAGCCTTACTTTTGCATGCTTAACCTCTGATCTGTGAATTTACTTAGATGTGTCAGAAGTAGAAGCGATGCTTAGTGTGAAAAGCCATTTGTTCAAGTGAGCACAATCCCTGAGTTAGCGCATATGTTCATCTGTCTATCTGTCTGTCCGTCCATGATGTGTTTATCTAGTTTTTTTAATGTGATGCTATTATTTAGCCTACCCCCTCTCAGTGGAAGTTAAGAGTTATTACTCCAGTGTCTTGTTGCTGAACTTTCTGATGTACTGTGTGAGTTTGGTTGTGTCTGTTTCTATATGAGTGTTTCTGTGAGTTTTGGCTGTTTGGCAGGTTGGTGGATGGGTGCGTGTTAATCATTTGCCCATGAAAAGGTTTTTGGATTGAAGACTGAGTGCCAATTTAATTGTCTTGCGGACCATTGGAAACTAAAGGGTCACATTCCCCTTCACTTTGCCATTCCTATCATCCCATAGCAGAGGCTACTAGAAAACAAGTCTGAAAAGCTCTGCAGATAAGTATAGACTGTTTCTTGATTCTTCATTCAATAGCTTAGTGATAACCATCAACATGGCATCCTCCGTCTGGTCTATAGTAGCAACAGCATCCCTTAGGATTGTACTGAAGTCCAGACCTGGGACAGAGAGAGTAGGCGATGAGGAAAGACACTTGAGGGTCTAACCTGTAGTGTACACTACAGAGTGATATCATTCCCTGATCTCAGGGCTCTCACAGGGAGTCACTGACCACTGATTTCATGAGCTATATTCCATGAGCTCACACTGTATCCCTGGTAGATGGTGTTGGGAGTGTGTATGAATGGGAGTGTGTGTGTATGCATGAGTGTCTTTGTAAGGGAGAGAGTGACCTCAGTCTGCACTAGATACCACACTTGTTCTCCACCTTAACTCAGACTGTGTAGTGCAGGGTAGCTGCTCGCTCATCCCTCCACCACGCAGGAGAGCCTCACACTGTCCATTGCAAGGAGTACATCACCGATTTCATGCATGGGAAAACAATACGTTAGTACATTTTCCAATTAGGCTAACATTGTTGGGATATGTGTGTGTATGTAAATAGGATGGGATTATTTTTAAAAATCTGAGTTACGCAACTTCAAAATGAAAGGATAATATCCAGGTTGCTCTATGGTATTTATTTATGAATGTTTTGCACCCTGGAAATTGAATGAGAAAATAAAACACACTCCTGGATGGATCGATCATGCTTGGGCTGTGTCAGACAGTACTCCACCTGGACACAGAACTGTCTCCAGCAGTCCCATGTCTATCTGTACGGAGCACTACTTCTGAGTGTGCCTGTGGCTGAGAGTCTTAGGGACCTCACAGAGACTATCTGCCCTCTGACCTTTAGCCGCACCTCTATGTACAGGACTGAACTCTGAGCACAAAGATGAACTCTAGGACAGCTAGCGGCCTTGCCCCGCCCCTCCCCGCCGGCCCACTCCTCTTCCGCGGTCGATCCTGTACATTCCTATCTTCTGAATGTGTAAACCTGTACACGTGGTGTGAAAATTCCTCCATTAATGATTATCATGAGAACAGAACAAAGGCAAAAAAGTCTGGTGAACCTCAGCAAGCCCCATCTTTGGAAAAGGACAGATGAGAAAAAGCAACTGGGGACAACTAAGGTTTTGGATAAGCTATTTTTAATTGTGGATAAAGCAACATACTTTTTGGAATTCTGAATTGTGCATGGCTGTGTCTTGAGTGTAAAACAACAAAATACTGCAGTTTGGGAACTGAACTGAAATAAAAACTTTTTTTTTTTGGTTTGAATGGATTTACTTTTCTTTGCTGTTAGTAGAGAGGGACTAAAAGTGGCAAGACATTTCGAGCAAAGGAGGATGCTAGTTTAGAGGCAGTACATACCCTTTAGACATTTCAATAAGTTCAGTGGAATGACACAAATGAATGACCATGGTCCAAAACTTACTCTAGATACATTCGCCTCTTTCAAGACTTTCCAATATTTTGCAGCAAGAGCCTTTTGGCTGTTTTTCAGCAAGATGAAAAGAGGCCCTTTTATTTGTATATGATAAACATATTTTTGGAATGTATAAGTTGCATAATGTTGTATACAGATACAGTATGCGTATTAGTCTGAAGAGTTATTATGTTTCATAGTGTATAGTCTAGTATAAAATAATAATATATTTACAGTTATTCATCTTTCAAAAAGTAATGTCTTGTCCCTTTACAAAACACTATAAGAACAAACAAAACTACAGGGGGCTTGAAGATACTTCTTGGTGCATGACCAAGGCAGTCTTTAGTAGGTGCTTCTTGGTCGATGACCAAGGCAGTCTTTAGTAGGTACTTCTTGGTCCATGACCATGGCAGTCCTTAGTAGAATATATTGTAAGCTCACGTTGATAGTCATTCTGAGTGATAACTTTATGCCTTGTAGTGATGAGCCCCTGTTCAAAGTGTCAGAGGCAACAGAGTGTTGTACACATTGTCAATGTGACCCAGGTAGTAGTCAGCTGATCCAGATCACATGTCTGTGAGCTCGGTGGAGGTGACGATACGGAGGGTGATGGAGCCAGGCATCTCGTCGGCCATGGCTCTGCCACTCTTCCTCAACTGGAGCCTCTGGGGGTTTGTGGAGTCCTTCACTGAGCCTGTCAGAACCACCTGGCCTAGGAACTGGTCCTTCACAGCATTACTGTTCCACACCTGGGGAGGAGGGACGAGAAAGGAAGTGGAGACCATTTAAGACCAAGGTTTTGCGTGAACACTATCTGACCATCCATTAATGACACTAAGGGCTTTATTCAATCCGTAGCGCTGAAGTGCCACATTTAAAGGCACTGTTCCTGTGTTAGCAGAAACTGAATTCACGGTAATCTCTGCAAATGTCGGCTCAACTTTACATTTTAAGCGCACTGTAGTGCTGAACTTCAGCGATGCGAATTGAATCGAGCCCTAACTTCAGACATCGAAATGTAACAATTCACTAGTCAGCTTGTCCTTCCAGCCTATTGGTAGTGATGCTCTTTGACCCCCATATACCTTACCTCCACAGTGATTGGCTTTGTGGGCTTCTTCCTGTAGAAGATGGCTCTGGTATCAAACACCGGCTTCACGGTGTCTGCCTTGACTGTTGACCGGACTGAGGAGCCCTCACAGGATACGATCACATATGGATCCGCGCCTGTACAATGACGCAGTATTAACCTGCCATTAGGCAATGCCTAATATACTCCCAAAATGTCAAAAACATTTTTACTTATGTTTCCCTGTAATGTATGAGATAGTTTTGATTTGAGGTTGTGGAGCGTTCTCTCACCCCCTGTGCGGTCCTGGTTCTCCAGCCCCTCTGCTCCGTGGACATAGATCTGGGACACGGCAACAGGGTAGCCAGTCAGCTTACTCCAACACGTCATCCTGGGCTGGTGTTCTGTCAGCTCTCTGAGAGAGAGAGATCACCTTATACCTTTACAGTAATGCTAAAGTAATGGTTATACTGCATAGATAAGATATCATACTGAAGTGTGTTACTATGTGTACATGTACAGGTCTATTTCCAGTACCTGCATCCTGAGTCTACGTTAGTGTAAACACGCAGCATGAACTCTCCCAGAGTCTCAGGTTTGAAGGTGGAGGGGATGATCATGTAGCGACCCTTGGGGAGCATGGCCCTCATGAACACCGTGCGGGCGTTGATGTACGTAGTAGTTTGCACATTAAGTTGGGTGATGATGTCATGCATGCGGTATTTCCTATTCAGTTCAACCTTAAATCAAAAGAAATCATTTTTCGCCATGACTGTTCCCCAGTGTTTGTTGTTACAGCTTGATCAGATCTAAAATATTCATCATTTAGGGATTACAGGTTGTTGAAAGTTTGTGTCCCTGATATGAACAAGCCAATGTGGCATTTATAAGTAATGTCTACCCATTATTGTAAACACCCTCTGGTTTATTTTCTGTTTGTTCAACGGCTGAAGAGGGAAAATTGAAATTCCACTGATTTAACCAAATAACTGTACAGCGGGGGAAGCCAAACATGTGGCGCAGAGAACTTCTCCGCTAAAATGAACTGAAGTTGGACCAACGCCCCAGTAGCATACCCTCACTGGCCCAGTCTCTCACCCCAGTCCCACTAGTCATTCTTAGAGGATGTTAATATGAACTACCTTGAAGACGGCGAAGCCGATGGTGAGGTTCTCTCCCTGGCCGATACGTCTGTGGATCTTCATGTCTCTCTGCTGTAGGGAGATCAGAACCTCATCCACTTCCTCGGTCACCTCAAACAGGTACTGGGGGTTCTGTAAGAAGGTCTGTTTGTGGTTCATGCAGCCTCCACAGCGGTTGCGCAGAGGTTCTGCATTCTTGGTCCAACTCCCCAAGATCATCACTTCGTTCCATGTCTTGTCGATGGTGAGCAGGGAGGTGTTGATGAGACGACAAACGTCTGCATCTGTGAAGTACTTACACCAGTCTCTAAACTCCATCCTTTGAAGATACAGTAGCGCACACACAGAGACGCAAATTAACACGGGTAGACAGAAAACATTCTCACTCGCTGAACAGAAGAGATAACAGCCTTTTTTTTTACACTCACCAGAACTCCCCATCATCTTCCACTGTGATGCCAAGCTTATTCCTCTCCATGCTGCCAACCTTTTTCCATTCCGCTGAACTGAGGTAGGAGAGAGGGAGAGGGGGAGAGGCAAGAGGAAATAGAGGGAGGGAGAACGAAATAATGAGTTGATGAGGTCACCTGTGCACTGAGGTGTGGAGAGGTTGAACAGTAAGCGAGCGGGGAGGATATGTCCTCCTCACCTGTCACTCCAGGCTCCGTTCCACTCAATCTTTCCCCAGGGGTTCCTCATGCGGATCAGGGGGATGGTCTCGTTCTGGAAGTAGGCTATCAGCCCGTGGCCCAATCGTACTTTCTTCACTGAAGTCACTGAGTAGGCATGGCCCTTCACCAGCCCACACGCCATCCGTGCCTCGATTTCAGAAGGAGACGCCTAAAAGAGGTCCAAGCACAGTAGTCAGTCATTTGTGTCTACTAAACACAATTACCTGTGACTATAGTGTACTGACCAATTGAAAATGATCAATTGAAAAGACAGACCTTGATGGAACAGCTGATTATTCCATCCCTGTCATAGACTTTGAACAGGTCCTCAAACAGTTTGTCCATTCTCCCCTGGTCTTTGTGGAAAGCTTCTGCCTCAAGGTTAATGGCCTCTGCCACGGCTCCACTGAAATCCACCACCGCATCCCCAGTGTTGCCCCCGTCCAGCGACTCATAGCAGCCAGAGAGCCTGGAGACAAGAGGAGAGAGAAGAGAGTCCGGAGAAGATACAGAGAGGTTAGAGGGTACGAAACGTTATCATTTATGAATCAAGGGTTGAGAAATGTTAGAGTATACATACTTGGCATAGGCTTTCTCAAGCAGGGCGCTCCAAAACTCGTTTTTGACTTTGGAGTGGCAGTAAATGAGTTCTCCATTGATGCTGGGCAGGCGGTCATCCACTACCACGTCCACCCACTCCCCAAACACCCAGAACTGGAAGTGGAAGATGCCAGCGTAGTTCTCCGGGTGCTTAGAGTCCCATTCCTGCTCCTTCCAGTCAGGGATGACCTGTCAACACAAAGGGCTTCACAGTGAACAACATGTCTAGTCAAATGTGAATAGTTTAAAACTTGGGTGTTTTTTTTAACATTTTTTATTTCACCTTTATTTAACCAGGTAGGCTAGTTGAGAACAAGTTCTCATTGAAAACTGAGACCTGGCTGAGATAAAGCTAAGAAGTGTGACACAAACAACAACACAGAATCACACGTGGAATAAACAAACGTACAGTCAATAACACAATAGAAAAATCTATATACAGAGTGTGCAAATGAGGTAAGATTAGGGAGGTAAGGCAATAAATAGGCCATAGTGGCGAAATAATTACAATTTAGCAATTAAACACTGGAGTGATAGATGTGCAGAAGATGAATGTGCAGGTAGAGATACTGGGGTGCAAAGGCGCAATAAAGTAAATAACACTATGGGGATGAGGTAGTTGGATGGGCTATTTACAGATCGGCTATGGACAGGTGCAATGATCTGTGAGCTGCTCTGACAGCTGATGCTTAAAGTTGGTGAGGGAGATATGAGTCTCCAGCTTCAGGGACTTGTGCAATTTGTTCCAGTCAATGGCACCAGAGAACTGGAAGGAAAGGCGACCAAAGGAGGAATTGGCTTTAGGGGTGACCAGTGAAATATACCTGCTGGAGCGCATGCTACATGTGGGTGCTGCTATCGTGACCAGTGAGCTGAGATAAGGCGGGGCTTTACCTAGTGAAGACTTATAGATGACCTGGAGCCAGTGGGTTTGGCGAGGAATATGAAGCGAGGGCCAGCAAACGAGAGCATACAGGTCACAGTGGTGGGTAGTATATGGAGCTTTGGTGACAAAACGGATGGCACTGTGATAGACTGCATCCAATTTGCTGAGTAGAGTGTTGGAGGCTATTTTGTAAATGACATCGCCAAAGTCAAGGATCGGTAGGATAGTCAGTTTTACGAGGGTATGTTTGGCAGCATGAGTGAAGGATGCTTTGTTGCGAAATAGGAAGCCGATTCTAGATTTAATTTTGGATTGGAGATGCTTAATGTGAGTCTGGAAGGAGAGTTTACAGTCTAACCAGACACCTAGGTATTTGTAGTTGTCCACATATTCTAAGTCAGAACCGTCCAGAGTAGTGATGCTGGGCAGATGCGGGCAGCGATCGGTTGAAGAGCATGCATTTAGTTTTACTTGCATTTAAGAGCAGTTGGAGGCCACGGAAGGAGAGTTGTATGGCATTGAAGTGCTTCTGGGGATGACCGCAGCAGCTTTCCAATCTTTGGGGATCTCAGACTATACGAAAGAGAGGTTGAACAGGCTAATAATGGGGGTCGAAACAATTGTGGCGGATAATTTTAGGAAGAGAGGGTCCAGATTGTCTAGCCCAGCTGATTTGTAGGGGTCCAGATTTGGTCTCTTTCAGAACATCAGCTATCTGGTTTTGAGTGAAGGAGAAATGTGGGAGGCTTGGGAAAGTTGTTGTGGGGATGTAGGCAAGTAGTATCTTTCCCAGCCAGGCTTGAATAAGGAAAAGTTCAATGTTTCTGAATGGTAATGGTCATTTAAGATGGAAGGATAACACTAGTTTATTTTGAAAAGCCCCTCGAGTGAATTCCTCAGGTGAACTAAGCTACGTCCCCTCTGAGTCAGGTATCAACAGTATGGCACGCAGACATCCACCCACATACTTCATAGACATTATCTGCTCAATTTAAATCACACATTAGGAATGTGACCAAAATAACTTTTTACCACCTGAGCAACATTGCTAAGGTGTGTCCGTTTCTCAGTCTGATACAAAGAGACTCATCCATGCTTTTATTACAAGCAGGCTTGACTACTGTAATGCTCTCCTGTCTGGTCTACCCAAGAAAGCCATTGGTCAACTACAAAACATACAGAATGCTGCAGTATGGGTACTGGCCAAGACCAGATGGAGAGCACACATTATCCCCGGTTTTAAAGTCTTGTACTGGCTGCCTGTGAATTTTTACAATTCATTGTCCTATTCTTCTATTGGTTTTTAAATCAACCCACGATTGTGCACCCGAATACATGTCAGACATGCGTTGAGTTATGGACCCAATAGGTCCATAAGGTCCTCTGGCACTTGTATTTTAACTATCCCAAATCCTAGGACCAAGAGGCCTGCCAGAGAACCTGAGGGGGGTCAAAACTGTGGACATACAGTGCCTTGCGAAAGTATTCAGCCCCCTTGAACTGTGCGACCTTTTTCCACATTTCAGGCTTCAAACATAAAGATATAAAACTGTATTTTTTTGTGAAGAATCAACAACAAGTGGGACACAATCATGAAGTGGAACGACATTTATTGGATATTTCAAACTTTTTTAACAAATCAAAAACTGAAAAATTGGGCGTGCAAAATTATTCAGCCCCCTTAAGTTAATACTTTGTAGCACCACCTCTTGCTGCGATTGCAGCTGTAAGTCGCTTGGGGTATGTCTCTATCAGTTTTGCACATCGAGAGACTGAATTTTTTTCCATTCCTCCTTGCAAAACAGCTCGAGCTCAGTGAGGTTGGATGGAGAGCATTTATGAACAGCAGTTTTCAGTTCTTTCCACAGATTCTCGATTGGATTCAGGTCTGGACTTTGACTTGGCCATTCTAACACCTGGATATGTTTATTTTTGAACCATTCCATTGTAGATTTTGCTTTATGTTTTGGATCATTGTCTTGTTGGAAGACAAATCTCCGTCCCAGTCTCAGGTCTTTTGCAGACTCCATCAGGTTTTCTTCCAGAATGGTCCTGTATTTGGCTCCATCCATCTTCCCATCAATTTTAACCATCTTCCCTGTCCCTGCTGAAGAAAAGCAGGCCCAAACCATGATGCTGCCACCACCATGTTTGACAGTGGGGATGGTGTGTTCAGCTGTATTGCTTTTACGCCAAACATAATGTTTTGCATTGTTGTTAAAAAGTTCAATTTTGGTTTCATCTGACCAGAGCACCTTCTTCCACATGTTTGGTGTGTCTCCCAGGTGGCTTGAGGCAAACTTTAAATGACACTTTTTATGGATATCTTTAAGAAATGGCTTTCTTCTTGCCACTCTTCCATAAAGGCCAGATTTGTGCAATATACAACTGATTGTTGTCCTATGGACAGAGTCTCCCACCTCAGCTGTAGATCTCTGCAGTTCATCCAGAGTGATCATGGGCCTCTTGGCTGCATCTCTGATCAGTCTTCTCCTTGTATGAGCTGAAAGTTTAGAGGGACGGCCAGGTCTTGGTAGATTTGCAGTGGTCTGATACTCCTTCCATTTCAATATTATCGCTTGCACAGTGCTCCTTGGGATGTTTAAAGCTTGGGAAATCATTTTGTATCCAAATCCGGCTTTAAACTTCTTCACAACAGTATCTCGGACCTGCCTGGTGTGTTCCTTGTTCTTCATGATGCTCTCTGCGCTTTTAACGGACCTCTGAGACTATCACAGTGCAGGTGCATTTATACGGAGACTTGATTACACACAGGTGGATTGTATTTATCATCATTAGTCATTTAGGTCAACATTGGATCATTCAGAGATCCTCACTGAACTTCTGGAGAGAGTTTGCTGCACTGAAAGTAAAGGGGCTGAATAATTTTGCATGCCCAATTTTTCAGTTTTTGATTTGTTAAAAAAGTTTGAAATAACCAATAAATGTCGTTCCACTTCATGATTGTGTCCCACTTGCTGTTGATTCTTCACAAAAAAAATACAGTTTTATATCTTTATGTTTGAAGCCTGAAATGTGGCAAAAGGTCGCAAAGTTCAAGGGGGCCGAATACTTTCGCAAGGCACTGTATTTAAAAGAGGTCTTAAAACACACCTTTTTAACTTTGCTTTTTTTAAGGTGCTTTTTAGTCTTTCGGTTGTTGTTAGTCTTTAGTTTTTTATCCTCTTACATTTGCTGTGTAGTAAATATTTCTGTTTTTATTTTCACCGTATGTTCTATTTGGGTTTTTTCCTGAGAAGTGCATTGCGTTGCATCTAAAATGTGCTATATAAATAAAGCTTGATTTGATGTGTTCCTTCACAAACAGCACCATTTATTCCCCTATAAGGTGACTGTAAAGGAAATACACACATAGTCTGCTCTTGTAACACTCATCTCAGACTGTGTGAACCGACAGGAGGAAACCAAACTCACCTTCTGCCAGAGGTCTGGCTTCAGTGCGAGGCAGGAGCATGCCGCCACAAACCAGCAGTTACCCAAAAGCCCCTGGTTCAGGTCATGGGAGCTGATGCCCTCCACAAACAGATGAGGCCCGTCACTGATCTCCTGTAACAGAGAAAGAAAATGTATGATGAGTGGCGGTACAATGTGAAATTGTGAGGTAAAATGTTCCATGTGAAAAATTGAAATAGCTTAGAAAGTGCTCACTAATAAGTTATGCTTGTAACAATAGTCGCAAATTCTTGACAAATAGTTCTGGCTTAGAGCACGTTTTCTTTTTAAATGAGTTGGAACTCTCGAGGTGTACTGTTGTTATGAATAAGAAATTGTGTTTTCTCTTCTTGTCACTTGGGCAACATGCCATTTAGATGCAGGATCTTAATTTGATCACTCTTTTGTTGCTGATCATTTTCCAGCACAGCAGGAAATGCAAACTTGTAGTCATTTCCACTTTGAAATGTCAGACCTGACTTACCCTAAAAAAAACAATATATCAACCCATACAAAAATCAATTTATTATAATGTTTGCCTCAGGATAATTCACATTTCCTGTTGATGCAGGATAATTTTCCTGCTGTTTTAAGCTGGCTCAAATTAAGATCCAACATCTGTACATAGAACAGATACAGTAACACATTAAACAGAAATATAACTCCAGCTTTCTCCATTGAACAAAATGGCAGCTATACAAACATAGATTTTATTCGATTTTTTCTCTTGACAGTTTTGAAACACATGTTGTGTCATATATCTCACATGCTATGTAAAGCATACACTTTGAGACACTTCCCAGCACCACCCTCACCTCAGTTTCACACCACAGTTTGCTGTCTGTCACCACAATAAGCATTGTGGATGACATTTAACCTTTAACACAATCCTCAGAGGCAACCACTCAAAAGGCATTAACCTTTTAAGTACTCCATCACAGAATATTGTATGAGTCTATATAAAAACCTGGCAGACAACACCTTTCACAATACCTACAATGGGGAGAACAAGTATTTGATAACCTGCAAAATCGGCAGGTTTTCCTACTTACAAAGCATGCAGAGGTCTGTAATTTTTATCATAGGTACACTTCAACTGTGAGAGACGGAATCTAAAACAAAAATCCAGAAAATCACATTGTATGATTTTTAAATAATACATTTTCATTTTATTGCATGACATTAGTATTTGATACATCAGAAAAGCAGAACTTAAGATTTGGTACAGAAACCTTTGTTTGCAATTACAGAGATCATACGTTTCCTGTAGTTCTTGACCAGGTTTGCACACACTGCAGCAGGGATATTGGCCCACTCCTCCATACAGACCTTCTCCAGATCCTTCAGGTTTCGGGGCTGTTGCTGGGCAATACGGACTTTCAGCTCCCTCCAAAGATTTTCTATTGGGTTCAGGTCTGGAGACTGGCTAGGCCACTCCAGTACCTTGAGATGCTTCTTACGGAGCCACTCCTTAGTTGCCCTGGCTGTGTGTTTCGGGTCGTTGTCATGCTGGAAGACCCAGCCACGACCCATCTTCAATGCTCTTACTGAGGGAAGGAGGTTGTTGGCCAAGATCTCACCATACATGGCCCATCCATCCTCCTCAATACGGTGTAGTCGTCCTGTCCCCTTTGCAGAAAATCATCCCCAAAGAATGATGTTTCCACCTCCATGCTTCACGGTTGAGATGGTGTTCTTGGGGTTGTACTCATCCTTCTTCTTCCTCCAAACACGGCGAGTGGAGTTTATACCAAAAAGCTCTATTTTTGTCTCATCAGACCACATGACCATCTCCCATTCCTATTCTGGATCATCCAGATGGTCATTGGCAAACTTCAGACGGGCCTGGACATGCGCTGGCTTGAGCAGGGGGACCTTGCGTACGCTGCAGGATTTTAATCCATGATGGCGTAATGTGTTACTAATGGTTTTCTTTGAGACTGTGGTCCCAGCTCTCTTCAGGTCATTGACCAGGTCCTGCCATGTAGTTATGGGCTGATCCCTCACCTTCCTCATGATCATTGATGCCCCAAGAGGTGAGATCTTGCATGGAGCCCCAGACCGAGGGTGATTGACTGTCATCTTGAACTTCTTCCATTTTCGAATAATTGTGCCAACAGTTGTTGCCTTCTCAGCAAGCTGCTTGCCTATTGTCCTGTAGCCCATCCCTGCCTTGTGCAGGTCTACAATTTTATCCCTGATGTCCTTACACAGCTCTCTGGTCTTGGCCATTGTGGAGAGGTTGGAGTCTGTTTGATTGAGTGTGTGGACAGGTGTCTTTTATACAGGTAACGAGTTCAAACAGGTGCAGTTAATACAGGTAATGAGTGGAGAACAGGAGGGCTTCTTAAAGAAAAACTAACAGGTCTGTGAGAGCTGGAATTCTTACTAGTTGGTAGGTGATCAAATACTTATGTCATGCAATAAAATGCAAATTAATTACTTAAAAATCATACAATGTGATTTTCTGTGTTTTGTTTTAGATTCCGTCTCTCACAGTTGAAGTGTACCTATGATAAAAATTACAGACCTCTGCATGCTTTGTAAGTAGGAAACACTGCCGATTTTGCAGGTTATCAAATACTTGTTCTACCCACTGTATGTATGGCCAAATATAACACAGTCATACTGTTTGTATATCAAAGTCAGCACACATGAAAGTTCAATCATAGACATGACATGTTTATATTGCACAAGAAGATGGTCATGCTCTGATCACAGATAGCGCTCTATAGCACTTTTATAAGCTTCAATTTTTACTAATCAACAGCAAACTATAAATTGGTCTTTTAAGCAATAACATTTCCTAAAAACTATTAGGAAAAACATGAACATTACAAATAGTTTCAGTTAATCATTAAAGCTTGTGACAGTCTATTTCATGTGTAGTGTTTTTGCATACAGATTCTGCTTTTGGTATTAAGCTAATAGAGGAAAAATAAAGTAGAAAGGTAGACGTCTACACTCACCCGTGGTCTCTTCCACTCCACCATACCAGGAGGTGGCTTCCTGTAAAACAGGGATGCGTTGGTGACAGGAAACTCTGGATCCTCAAACAGTTTCTTGTCCTCCAGACATTTCCTCTTCAGCTCAGAGTAATGCTGGTTCTTGTATGAAGTGGCCGTGGAGAACATGGTTCGGACGCTGGAACCTTGAAACTGCAAACTGACCACAGAAGAAGACGTCATGTTACTTTATAGGCAGACTACCAGGACAGTCCTTGTCAGCTTAGGATCTATTATTGTTCACCTTTGACTCTGGGTGTCTGGACAAGAGCTCAGCATACCCTACACTAATACACCCCATAAATCCCAGAGTAGCTCTTTCTTGGATAATGTTGTAATGGAATCTTTCATCTGAATCACTGTAGTTTAGATATAGTCTCCCATAGAGGCCAACCGGGCAACAAGATGGCCTAGAAATAAATATATCCAATAACCAATATGCAAATGATGCATATTTAAATAAATTCAAGTAGAAAAACAGTTTTCTACAAACAACTACGCTACATCACTTTAAAAGTTACAGTCAAGCATAGATTTTACTGCAATCTGACCACAAACTGTTCCTGGTTTTGTGATGGAAACATCCCATGGGTGATCAAAAACATCTGATCAAAACTGCTATCCTTTGGGAATATTCTGATATTCTAACTCTATGACCAGTCTCTTTACTCCTGACCCCCGACCCCAGAGGTCAAGCTCTTTATAAACAAGATTAGATTTTATATGGAGTCTGTCTGCCAGTGCAGTTTCGTACATTTGCTGTCTGCCATGAATAACACAGACACAAATAATTAAATTCCACCGGAGAACAGTCAAGCTCTAAACTAAATGACACTTTTCCCAAAAACATTACACACTTTAGGAAATGCCTCTCAGAGCAAAGCCCATTTGGAACACAGTGAGAGGCAGTTCACGATGAAGTTGTCATGATTCTGACAGTTCATTATCATCATGGCCAACTATCTGCTTCCTTCAGTTTTCAGTCAGAACATTACGCAGAAATGGACCCATATCCAATACACTAGAATAATTGGTGGGAAAAAAATGTGAATGTTTTTCTCCTCCGTCTTTCTCTCCCTCTCCTGTACACTTTCTCTCCCCCTTCACACACAGAACAACCACATTCTCTGTCTCTTCTTCAAACTATTAAAGCAAAGAGAACTCCTTACATGTATCACATTTAAGGATCTAGAAGAAAAAGCCCAGTAAAAGTGTCTTCGTACCTCCGTCGTAGTGCTGTGACAACCCCCTCCTCCAGGATAGTGAAAGAGAAGGGTGTTTCCACCAGGTCTTTGTACCTGTCTTTCTCACCCCTCCCCCTCCTCCCCCCCTCCCCCACAACATCTCTGCAGTGACCCAGTTTAGTTTTGCTTGTTCATGCTCAGGGCCACACCCATATCCCAGGAACAAGTGTTCTACTTCACACAGTCTGTGTTGACTTATTGTGTCAGTGGGTGACTATCATGAAGTGAGTGTGTGTGTGGCTTTATTGATTGAATAAGTAACTGTGATGTGAGTTTGCCATGCAGTTCTGATCATGCCTTTGTGATGTCACTTCCCTGTAGAAGAGTCCTTCCTCGGGTGTACACTGGCGTGTCTGTGTGTGTTTATACCACGTGAAACCTCAGTACCTGACTGACGAGCTCCAACAGGTTTTTCTGTGTTTGGTGTAAATGTCATCACTGCAGGGGAGATTGAGGAGGGGGGAGTATCGCTGTTATAATTGCCACAGCTGTTGGGTTTATTGTTATAATGGTCTATTTTAGTGTACGCTGATAAAATAGGCTTAGACTCAATGGTCACCAACATTGTACTAAAAGCTGTTGCTGTTTAAATGGTAAGGTCACCAGTATGCATCATCAAAGGTTATGTTACTAACAAAGTTAGAACAAGAATGGTGGCAAAACGACAAGCTTAATTCACTGTAATAATGCCTGTATACTTAATGTTGTAGGTGGAATGCTATTATCACTATCCAGCTGGGAGAATGTACACATCCACTGTGGTTTCAGTTTAGCAGAGCTGCCTTAGATGCAGGTTCTAATGACAGAGGCTGTGATAGACAGCATTTCACTCCCTATACAACTGCTGCTGAACAAATGGACAGATGCTGCTGCTAAGGGGGAGTACATGTTAAGTATATAACAATTTGACAAATTCATTCATGAACAAAATGTTTTTAATATTATGTCTGATAATAACTGCAGCAATTAAATGTCTCCACAGTGTGTGGCTCTTACCTGTTCTTGTCCTCCTAAAATCCCCAAATAAATCCTAAAGTTCCTTATAAGGTTGCAAAAATGTCCCCTCTGATACACCTTGGGAAGATCTACTGGGACGTCACAACTAAAGCCAAAGGGTTGTGTCCTCCTGTCTGTCCCCTTCCTATGACAATGGTCTGCAGCACGTAGGGCTCCAAAGGAGCAACCAAAAACACACAGCAATGGTATTTCCACTCCTAACCACAAACACACTCATTAACAAACAGAAAAACCCACATTCACTGACGCACACCAAAAATTGGTCTGACGAGTGGTTCATTAGGGCAGAATGCATCATGCAAAGTGCTGGCTCCCAGTCTCATTCCTTTCTAGTGAAGTTCGAAGAGAGATATGTTATCCACTGCATTCCTGGAGCCGTTGGGCTCTCCAAGGTGCAGAGGAGAGGAGAGGAGAGGAGAGGAGAGGAGAGGAGAAGAGAGGAGAGGAGAGGAGAGAGAGAGAGAGAGAGAGAGAGGAGAGAGAGAGAGAGAGAGAGAGAGAGAGAGAGAGAGAGAGAGAGGGGGGGGGGGGGTTGGGAAGAGAGAGGAGTGGGTAGAGGAGAGGAGGGAGAGAAGAGGAGAGGAGGGAAGAGGAGAGGTGGAAAGAGGAGAGGAGAGAGAGAGGTGGAAAGAGGACAGAGAGGGGAGGAGAGGAGAGGAGAGGAGAGAAGAGAGGTGGGAAGAGGAGAGGAGAGAAGAGAGGTGGGAAGAGGAGAGCAGGGAGAAGAGAGAAGGGAAGGGGAGAGGAGTGGAGAGTTGGGGGAAGAGGGAGATGGAAAGAGGATGGAGAGGGGAGGGGAGGAGAGTAGGGAAGAGGAGATGAGGGAGAGAAGGGGAGAGGAGGGAGTGAAGAGGAGAGGAGAGTAGAGGAGGGAAGAGTAGAGGAGGGAGATGAGAAGAGGGAAGAGGAGAGGAGAGGAGGGATAGATGGAAAGAGGCAGGAGAGGGGAGGAGAGGAGGGAGAGAAGAGGAGAGGAGAGAATAGAAGAGGAGTGGAGGAGAGGAGGGGAGGGAAGAGGAGAGAATAGAAGAGGAGAGGAGATGAGGGAGAGGAGGAAAGAGGAGAGCTGGAAAGAGGCGGGAGAGGAGAGGAGATGAGGGAAGAGGAAGAGGAGAGAAGGAAAGAGGAGAGGAGGGGAGGAAGAGGAGGGAGAGAAGAGGAGAGGAGGGAAGATAAGAGGAAAGAATAGAAGAGGAGAGTAGGGAGAGGAGGAAAGAGGAGAGGAGAGGAGGGAAGGAGAGAGAGGTGGAAAGGGGCGGGTAGAGCGGAGGAGATGAGGGAAGAGGATAGGAGGGAGAGGAGAGGAGGGTAGGGAAGAGGAAAGGATGGAGAGAAGCGGAAAGGCGGGGAGAGGAGAGAAGAGGAGGGAATAGGAGAGAGGGGAGGGAAGAGATGAAGAAGAGGAGAGAAGGGAAGATATTTTTTGTATTGTCATTTATCAGTATCCTCAGCTCCCCTACTTCCCGCGGTTATGGGGATACCTAGTCAGATGCATTGAACCGAAACGTGTCTTCTGCATTTTTTAACCCAACCCCTCTGAATCAGAGAGGTGTGAGGGGCTGCCTTAATCAAGGCTCAAGAGAAGAACAGCAGATTTTTCCTTACCAGCTAGAGGATTCAAACCAGCAACCTTTCAGTTACTGTCCTAACGCTCTTAAGCTCTAGGCTACCTGCCGCCCCGAGAGGGGGTGAGTATGGAAGAGGAGGGGAGGGAAGAAGAGAAAAGGGAGAGGAGGCATGGAAGAGGAGGAAGAGGAGAGGAGAGGAGGGAGGAGGAGAGGAGGGGAGAGGAGAGGAGAGAGAGGAGGTGAGAAGAGGGCAGTGGAGGGAGAGTTTGTAGGAGGTCGAAGTCAGGTAGGAGGAGAACTTTACTGCCACTCTCTGTTGAATCAAAGGACTAGTGGAAGCTCGTCAGGCTGGGCGAAACCTGTCTCTTCTCCTGATAGGCCCATTCAACAATAGTTAGCATACCTGTTACCATTCCTGTTCCATTGTTGCAGATAGAGCAGAGATAACAGTCCCATGATACTCCACAGCTGGTTGGATGAAACCACGGAAACTAGATTTACCGGCAGGATTGCCTTTATGCTTCTCTATCGAGATGTCATCAACCGAGAGACACTGTGAGCACTGATAGACTTACAGCAATACAGTCTGGTTCCCTTCAATGTTTCGTCATGCACCTGTAGTCTGTAAAGCCGACTGTTTGCATAACTACATCTTATTGACGGATGGTTGCGCTGTCTAATTCTGTGGAAACTCAGTGCCAAGTTAAAAATAAATGGGCTGGAAATATCCCACAGAATTGTCTGTATGCAGAACCATGTACTGTCTCAGTGAGGTAGCATTGGTAGTGGGATGAGCTGTGTGCTGTCTTAGTGAGGTAGCATTGGTAGTGGGATAAGCTGTGTGCTGTCTTAGTGAGGTAGCATTGGTAGTGGGATGAGCTGTGTGCTGTCTTAGTGAGGTAGCATTGGTAGTGGGATGAGCTGTGTGCTGTCTTAGTGAGGTAGCATTGGTAGTGGGATGAGCTGTGTGCTGTCTTAGTGAGGTAGCATTGGTAGTGGGATGAGCTGTGTGCTGTCTTAGTGAGGTAGCATTGGTAGTGGGATGAGCTGTGTGCTGTCTTAGTGAGGTAGCATTGGTAGTGGGATGAGCTGTGTGCTGTCTTAGTGAGGTAGCATTGGTAGTGGGATGAGCTGTGTGCTGTCTTAGTGAGGTAGCATTGGTAGTGGGATGAGCTGTGTACTGTCTTAGTGAGGTAGCATTGGTAGTGGGATGAGCTGTGTGCTGTCTTAGTGAGGTAGCATTGGTAGTGGGATGAGCTGTGTGCTGTCTTAGTGAGGTAGCATTGGTAGTGGGATGAGCTGTGTGCTGTCTTAGTGAGGTAGCATTGGTAGTGGGATGAGCTGTGTACTGTCTTAGTGAGGTAGCATTGGTAGTGGGATGAGCTGTGTGCTGTCTTAGTGAGGTAGCATTGGTAGTGGGATGAGCTGTGTGCTGTCTTAGTGAGGTAGCATTGGTAGTGGGATGAGCTGTGTACTGTCTTAGTGAGGTAGCATTGGTAGTGGGATGAGCTGTGTGCTGTCTTAGTGAGGTAGCATTGGTAGTGGGATGAGCTGTGTGCTGTCTTAGTGAGGTAGCATTGGTAGTGGGATGAGCTGTGTGCTGTCTTAGTGAGGTAGCATTGGTAGTGGGATGAGCTGTGTGCTGTCTTAGTGAGGTAGCATTGGTAGTGGGATGAGCTGTGTGCTGTCTTAGTGAGGTAGCATTGGTAGTGGGATGAGCTGTGTGCTGTCTTAATGAGGTAGCATTGGTAGTGGGATGAGCTGTGTGCTGTCTTAGTGAGGTAGCATTGGTAGTGGGATGAGCTGTGTGCTGTCTTAGTGAGGTAGCATTGGTAGTGGGATGAGCTGTGTGCTGTCTTAGTGAGGTAGCATTGGTAGTGGGATGAGCTGTGTGCTGTCTTAGTGAGGTAGCATTGGTAGTGGGATGAGCTGTGTGCTGTCTTAGTGAGGTAGCATTGGTAGTGGGATGAGCTGTGTACTGTCTTAGTGAGGTAGCATTGGTAGTGGGATGAGCTGTGTGCTGTCTTAGTGAGGTAGCATTGGTAGTGGGATGAGCTGTGTGCTCGTCCACATCATGTAGTGGCCTGGTGGTCCCTGTATGCCATGAGACAGGCTTTAGGAGGAAATTACAGTTATTAGTTTAAAATTCCAGCAGACAGAGAGACACAAATCCTGTCTGGCTGCCTGGCCTCGGTCTGTGTGTGGCAGGGCCAAGCGCTCAGCCAAGGGACAGTCACACAACTCTGAACATGGCAGCAGCAAATTAGGTCAAATCCATGCTAGAGTGAAACACGGCCTGAAGAGATTCCCAAAATAAAGGGGACGCATGGACCAGCAGAGATAGGTAAGGGGGCCATCGGAGCAACTCTGAGGTCTCATATACAACCCAAAGCTGACAATATCAAGACCAGTAGTACTTGTGATGCAACATAATATAAACTAGCAGACTGGTCTCATAGACTAGACATAACATAGTAAAAGTAAATCTGAGAAACTCAAATTAGTATGATATGGTTACATAAGATAGGTTACTTTTAAGGGAAAAATAAAAAAGAGGGGTTGTGTGGGTGGGCAGGTATATAACATGAACATCTAGCAACCTGAAGCTTGTGTGTTCAAATCTCATCACAGACAACTTTACAACTACTTGCTACTTCTCAAAAAATTAGCATGTTAGCTAACCCTTCCCCTAACGCTTCCCCTAACCTTCACCCTTCCCCTAACACTTCCCCTAACCTTCCCCTAACCTTAACCCTTCCCCTAACACTTCCCCTAACCTTCACCCTTCCCCTAACCTTAACCCTTCCCCTAACCTTAACCCTTCCCCTAACGCTTCCCATAACCTTCCCCTAACCTTAACCCTTCCCATAACTTTCCTTTAACCCTTCCCCTAACGCTTCCCCTAACCTTAACCCTTCCCATAACCTTCCCCTAACGCTTCCCCTAACCTTAACCCTTCCCCTAACGCTTCCCCTAACCTTAACCCTTCCCCTAACCTTAACCCTTCCCCTAACGCTTCCCCTAACCCTTCCCCTAACGCTTCCCCTAACCCTTCCCCTAACCCTTCCCCTAACCTTAACCCTTCCCCTAACCTTAACCCTTCCCCTAACGCTTCCCATAACTTTAACCCTTCCCCTAAGCTTAACCCTTCCCCTAACCTTAACCCTTCCCCTAACCTTAACCCTTCCCCTAACCTTAACTCTTCCCCTAACGTTTCCCCTAACCTTAACCCTTCCCCTAACCTTAACATTTCCCCTAATACTTCCCATAATCTTCCCTTAACCCCTCCCCTAACCTTAACCCTTCCCCTAACGCTTCCCATAACCTTCCCTTAACCCTTCCCCTAACCTTAACCCTTCCCCTAACGCTTCCCATAACCTTCCCTTAACCCTTCCCCTAACCTTAGCCCTTCCCATAACCTTAACCCTTCCCCTAACCTTAACCCTTCCCATAACCTTAACCCTTCCCCTAACCTTAACCCTTCCCCTAACCTTAACCCTTCCCCTAACGCTTCCCATAACCTTCCCTTAACCCTTCCCCTAACCTTAACCCTTCCCCTAACCTTAACCCTTCCCCTAACGCTTCCCATAACCTTCCCTTAACCCTTCCCCTAACCTTAGCCCTTCCCATAACCTTAACCCTTCCCCTAACCTTAACCCTTCCTATAACCTTAACCCTTCCCCTAACCTTAACCCTTCCCCTAACCTTAACCCTTCCCCTAACGCTTCCCATAACCTTCCCTTAACCCTTCCCCTAACCTTAACCCTTCCCATAACCTTAACCCTTCCCCTAACCTTAACCCTTCCCCTAACGCTTCCCATAACCTTCCCTTAACCCTTCCCATAACCTTCCCCTAACGCTTCCCATAACCTTCCCCTAAAGCTTCCCCTAACCTTAACCCTTCCCCTAACCTTAACCCTTCCCCTAACCATAACCCTTCCCCTAACGCTTCCCATAACCTTCCCCTAACCTTAACCCTTCCCCTAACGCTTCCCCTAACCTTGCGCTAACACTTCCCCTAACATTCTCCTAACCTTCCCCTAACCTTCCCCTAACACTTCCCCTAACCTTCCCCTAACACTTCCCCTAACACTTCCCCTAACCTTCCCCTAACCTTCCCCTAACACTTCCCCTAACCTTCCCCTAACACTTCCCCCAACCTTCCCCTAACACTTCCATTAACCTTCCCCTAACCTTCTCCTAACACTTCCCCTAACCTTCCCCTAACCTTGCCCTAACGCTTCCCCTAAACTTCCCCTAACCCTTCCCCTAACCTTCCCCTAACACTTCCCCTAACCTTCCCCTAACACTTCCCCTAACCTTAACCTTAACCCTTCCCCTAACCCTTCCCCTAACCTTAACCCTTCCTCTAACGCTTCCCATAACCTTAACCCTTCCCTTAACACTTCCCCTAACCTTCACCCTTTAACCTAACCTTCACCCTTTGACCTAACCCCTGAGCGTAACCCCTAACCTTAACCCCTAGTAATAGCTAACATTAGCGTTAGCCACCTAGCTAACACTTATAACATATATGAAATGGATGATGGACATCCACAAATTAATACATACCATACAAAACGTAACATATCATACTAAACGGAGTGTCCCCGGATCATTGTACAGAATAATACGAAATGCTCTGAGACAATGTTGAAACTGGGCTTACGTGACTGAGGTTTAATGAGGAATTTATGTACAGAATAATACGAAATGCTCTGAGACAATGTTGAAACTAGGCTTACGTGACTGAGGTTTCATGAGGAATTTATGTACAGAATAATACGAAATGCTCTGAGACAATGTTGAAACTGGGCTTACGTGACTGAGGTTTCATGAGGAATTTATGTACATGTAGTTGTAACAGCCCAGGGCAGCCCAGCTCTCTCAAGGGTCCAGTTCTAGATTGTGTAACACAACATGACTAGTAGTCTCCATGTTGATGGACCAGGCAGGGCACTTCTACCCTACTAGGGACCCAGACAGAGAGGAAAACCAACCTGACTCACTCCACACACAACAACTCTGAAGATCCCTCCTAAACATTCTCACCATCAATTGCGTACACAAAGTCAGTGTTAGGACATCATTCATGAGAGTACTAATAGGAAGTCAGTGCAAACGCTGATTCACATTGTTGCTGATTCATTCTCAGAAACCATGTGGGGAATATAAAGCTATATCCTGTCATAGTTCTGTGGAGCAAACAAAGCACAACCCTACACTTGTGAGTGTACTGGCAGAGTTGTGTCCCATGAACGGCTGGCTATTCATATCAGAATCAGCCTGATCCCTTCTCATCAGTGTGAAATCTCCCAATGACCCCTGGTACCATTCCAGTTACAGAGACAAGGAACATGAAAGCTGTCTGTGTCTGAGTTTGAGTGAATGTGAAGTCCCTTACTGTAGTTACTGCAGAATGAACTGTACCTCTTCTATTGGTAACTTGTGTCTGGCCCGGCCTGTGCCGGTTAAATACCACAAGACAGGATTGTTAACTATAAACCCATTTCCCTTCTAAATTCAACTCTATGGTAACCACTGCCAAACCCTATTCTCAGCAGTTCACACAAAGTGTTGAAACATCTCTGTTTTTTCAGTAATTGCAGTAATTACTCAAAAGCCAGAGCCCGAATTAGTGACCTTGTCATGATGTCTAATATCAGTGTCCTCCCCTGATGAGGGGGATTCTTAGCAAGTCAGTCTAGTGAAAAGTCAGTCTAGTGAAAAGTCAGTCTAGTGAAAAGTCAGTCTAGTGAAAAGTAGCCAGTGGTGCCAAATGACCTGGTGTCGACCTCAGGATGAAGATGTCCTGTTTAATTGCCAACCAGAGCTCCAGTACAACAGCCTCCCACTGTATCAAATCACTTTCACCATCACCCTTCTGCAGGCAGATGGAACCCAGACTCCTGATCCTCATGCCAAACTCATTGTGGATTCCTTAGACAATGAATCCATGCAGTGGCAAGTCCTACACATTCCTAGGGAAAGGCAACAAATAAAGGGATGAACTCGTCATGCCCTGACAAGCCACCTGATGGCAGACAAACCATGTTTTTGTTCTGGCCAATGCCAGACGTGGTAAAGCAAGTGGTTCAGTTGAGCTGGAGCTACAAGGCAGATCTGTTCATTCAGGTAGGTTTTTGGAGTGGCCTGTGTGAACTTTTGCCCTAACCTCTCTGGCAGCTTCATGAAATGTTCCTACGCGCCCTTAACCTTAACCCTTCCCCTAACGCTTCCCCTAACCTTGCCCTAACACTTCCCCTAACATTCTCCTAACCTTCCCCTAACCTTCCCCTAACACTTCCCCTAACCTTCCCCTAACACTTCCCCTAACACTTCCCCTAACCTTCCCCTAACCTTCCCCTAACACTTCCCCTAACCTTCCCCTAACACTTCCCCCAACCTTCCCCTAACACTTCCCCTAACCTTCCCCTAACCTTCTCCTAACACTTCCCCTAACCTTCCCCTAACCTTGCCCTAACGCTTCCCCTAAACTTCCCCTAACCCTTCCCCTAACCTTCCCCTAACACTTCCCCTAACCTTCCCCTAACACTTCCCCTAACCTTAACCTTAACCCTTCCCCTAACCCTTCCCCTAACCTTAACCAGTTACAGAGACAAGGAACATGAAAGCTGTCTGTGTCTGAGTTTGAGTGAATGTGAAGTCCCTTACTGTAGTTACTGCAGAATGAACTGTACCTCTTCTATTGGTAACTTGTGTCTGGCCCGGCCTGTGCCGGTTAAATACCACAAGACAGGATTGTTAACTATAAACCCATTTCCCTTCTAAATTCAACTCTATGGTAACCACTGCCAAACCCTATTCTCAGCAGTTCACACAAAGTGTTGAAACATCTCTGTTTTTTCAGTAATTGCAGTAATTACTCAAAAGCCAGAGCCCGAATTAGTGACCTTGTCATGATGTCTAATATCAGAGTCCTCCCCTGATGAGGGGGATTCTTAGCAAGTCAGTCTAGTGAAAAGTCAGTCTAGTGAAAAGTCAGTCTAGTGAAAAGTCAGTCTAGTGAAAAGTAGCCAGTGGTGCCAAATGACCTGGTGTCGACCTCAGGATGAAGATGTCCTGTTTAATTGCCAACCAGAGCTCCAGTACAACAGCCTCCCCCTGTATCAAATCACTTTCACCATCACCCTTCTGCAGGCAGATGGAACCCAGACTCCTGATCCTCATGCCAAACTCCTAGTGGATTCCTTAGACAATGAATCCATGCAGTGGCAAGTCCTACACATTCCTAGGGAAAGGCAACAAATAAAGGGATGAACAGTTGAGCTGGAGCTACAGGGCAGATCTGTTCATTCAGGTAGGTTTTTGGAGTGGCCTGTGTGAACTTTTGCCCTAACCTCTCTGGCAGCTTCATGAAATGTTCCTACGCGCCCTTGCGCCCAGTCCCCCTCGTGGGTAACATACTGTACTGAACTTTTAGTCCCCTAATCTAACCTTAACCCTGGAGATAGGGCCCAGAGACATAAAAATATACATTTTGTCCTGTCAAAGGTTTCTCGGTGGATTATGCTTGTCCATCAACTACTCTTGCAATTAAGCTTTCGGGCCATCCTGGATAATGCCCCAAAATCCAATATGTCTGCCTCAATACCATTAAATTGAGGTTTAGGCACCTATAAATGTAAAAATATCTATGATAGAATACCATTTTCCGAGGTGTGTTATATATCTATGCTTTACTGTGAATCCGAAATGTCTGCCATACTGAGCATTAAAGCCAGGCATCACACTCAAATATTTCCCCCCTTCTTTTATTCATGTCACAATCAACTTTTACCAGTTGAATAAAGACACAAATATAATACTTTGTTGTATTACACTTTTTCTGAAATATTTTATTACAGTGCCTTGCGAAAGTATTCGGCCCCCTTGAACTGTGCGACCTTTTTCCACATTTCAGGCTTCAAACATAAAGATATAAAACTGTATTTTTTTGTGAAGAATCAACAACAAGTGGGACACAATCATGAAGTGGAACGACATTTATTGGATATTTCAAACTTTTTTAACAAATCAAGAACTGAAAAATTGGGCGTGCAAAATTATTCTGCCCCCTTAAGTTAATACTTTGTAGCGCCACCTTTTGCTGCGATTACAGCTGTAAGTCGCTTGGGGTATGTCTCTATCAGTTTTGCACATCGAGAGACTGAATTTTTTTCCATTCCTCCTTGCAAAACAGCTCGAGCTCAGTGAGGTTGGATGGAGAGCATTTGTGAACAGCAGTTTTCAGTTCTTTCCACAGATTCTCAATTGGATTCAGGTCTGGACTTTGACTTGGCCATTCTAACACCTGGATATGTTTATTTTTGAACCATTCCATTGTAGATTTTGCTTTATGTTTTGGATCATTGTCTTGTTGGAAGACAAATCTCCGTCCCAGTCTCAGGTCTTTTGCAGACTCCATCAGGTTTTCTTCCAGAATGGTCCTGTATTTGGCTCCATCCATCTTCCCATCAATTTTAACCATCTTCCCTGTCCCTGCTGAAGAAAAGCAGGCCCAAACCATGATGCTGCCACCACCATGTTTGACAGTGGGGATGGTGTGTTCAGCTGTGTTGCTTTTACGCCAAACATAATGTTTTGCATTGTTGTTAAAAAGTTCAATTTTGGTTTCATCTGACCAGAGCACCTTCTTCCACATGTTTGGTGTGTCTCCCAGGTGGCTTGTGGCAAACTTTAAACGACACTTTTTATGGATATCTTTAAGAAATGGCTTTCTTCTTGCTACTCTTCCATAAAGGCCAGATTTGTGCAATATACGACTGATTGTTGTCCTATGGACAGAGTCTCCCACCTCAGCTGTAGATCTCTGCAGTTTATCCAGAGTGATCATGGGCCTCTTGGCTGCATCTCTGATCAGTCTTCTCCTTGTATGAGCTGAAAGTTTAGAGGGACGGCCAGGTCTTGGTAGATTTGCAGTGGTCTGATACTCCTTCCATTTCAATATTATCGCTTGCACAGTGCTCCTTGGGATGTTTAAAGCTTGGGAAATCTTTTTGTATCCAAATCCGGCTTTAAACTTCTTCACAACAGTATCTCGGACCTGCCTGGTGTGTTCCTTGTTCTTCATGATGCTCTCTGCGCTTTTAACGGACCTCTGAGACTATCACAGTGCAGGTGCATTTATACGGAGACTTGATTACACACAGGTGGATTGTATTTATCATCATTAGTCATTTAGGTCAACATTGGATCATTCAGAGATCCTCACTGAACTTCTGGAGAGAGTTTGCTGCACTGAAAGTAAAGGGGCTGAATAATTTTGCACGCCCAATTTTTCAGTTTTTGATTTGTTAAAAAAGTTTGAAATATCCAATAAATGTTGTTCCACTTCATGATTGTGTCCCACTTGTTGTTGATTCTTCACACAAAAAATACAGTTTTATATCTTTATGTTTGAAGCATGAAATGTGGCAAAAGGTCGCAAAGTTCAAGGGGGCCGAATACTTTCGCAAGGCACTGTATATGCAAATAAGGCAATACATGCAGTTCAGTGGGATGCAGACTGTGGCCTTCTCTCAATTGGATTAGCTCACCTCCTGCGTCCTCTCTCCTCCGTCCTCTCTCGTATCATTTCCAAAAAAGGTCAGAGGTAATCGAGGAAAGTCAATGAGGAGAGTGAATGTGGACAGAAATTCACTTGTTTAAAATGAGACAGCCCTTCGTCACTCTCACGTCATAAGGCAAATTATCCGAAAAGAAATGTGTAAAATAAAATAAAAATGTCAAAAAACAAATGTAGCTAGTTGTGCAATACATTTCCTAGATAAAAGGAAAAGTAGGCCTGCCATGTTGTTTTCAAATGTATGCATGCTTTTCTCCTCCCACAATGCAACAACTGATTGAAAGGGGGTCAACTACCTCTTACATTATTATGATCCACTTCCATGTCATTGAGTGAATATGAACACACAGCTTTAATAATTAAGGAATACATTTTGTGTTAATTTGGGGTTGTGTGCAGTAAAGGCTTGGGAGCCTCTGCTATGGTGCAATCTTGTCTGTCCAAAGTGGTAACGGAATGTGGTCTTTTGTAGGCGAAGTCACACACACACACACACGCATACACACACACACACACACACACAAACACACAGCTTTAATGTAGTATTTTGTAGGCGAAGTCACATGCACACACACACACACACACACACCCACACACACACACCCACACACACACACACACACACACACACACACACACACACACACACACACACACACACACACACACACACACACACATACACACACACACACACACACACACACACACACACACACACACACACACACACACACACACACACACAGCTTGAATGTAGTATTTTATATGCAAAGTCACACACACGTACACACACACACAATATGTAGTAACTTACTTTGAAGAGATGGTGATTGTGCCTGAATAGCGATTGGTAGTCAGTGTACTTCTCTTTAAAACCTTTTACTACAGGGGCTGAATCAGGGTCACACAGAGTGTTTCTTGGTAGTCTTAAACAAATCTACTTTGACACAAAAGTACACACCTCACACACATGGTTATGGGCAAATCATAAAGAAGACAGCTGTACCATGTCAGTTATAGAGTTGCAATGTGTTCAAGTATGAGTTTGCATCCCAGTATTACACTTTATATACATGACACTTTATATACATGATACTTTATATACATGACAGAAGACTGAAAAACTGTTTGATAAATAACAAATTTAGGCTGACAATCCAGTTTTCAGACAAATTGAAAGTATTATATTTGTGCTTATGTTCAACTGGTAAAAGTTGATTGGGATATGAATAAAGGGGAAAGAAAGACCCTATAAGGGTTTGATGCCTGGCCTTACAGTTTTTAACAATCACTTTGGCACTAATTTCAGAACCTAGTGGTCATTTTTCAAAACTCTAGACACAAAACTCAAAACGGTCATCACTTGTAACACAGGCTGTCCAATGTTCAAAACATTGCATTGGGCATTCATATCTTTAAAGAAACCTTGCACTTGCAGAATCATTGGTTCAAATAACATTTATCATGAAATATCATAGTAACATTCATTTAGATCACCCACACACAAGATACTGATAGTTTCACTGTGTAGTTGTTCGTCCAATCATTAAATATTGTAGTACAAAATATGTGATACATGTTTCAATATGCTACTACATGTAAATACATCACTGTAAAAGGACTAGTAGAGAGAATACTACAGACACTGGAATCATTGAACAAAATCTGATATTCATTGATAAAATACAATAAAATCACAACATAGGTTTCTTTGAATCAAAGCAAAAATAATTAGCTACCAAAAAAGAAAAAAACTACAGTAAAACATCAACTGCAGTGTTCCTCACCTGGCTTACTGTAAAAAGCCAAACAAAGGGTTGATTACTGTACTTCTATATTTCCATCAACCCTGTCTTGTGGATTTGGCCACAGGTTCTCATCTACATCACAATGGATGTTTTCATTAGCCAAACATCTTGGGAAGAATCTTCGGGCATGGCGAATCCAGGCCTGACACTGGTCTGCCGTGATGTCATTGCATGCGTCATCCATGGCCTGGAGAAGGGCGGCTTGTCCGTGAGGGCGCCTATCTTCCACCTCCATGTGGAGAAAAATTCCTCAATCGGGTTAAGGAAAGGAGAGTATGGGGGTAAGTACAGGGTGGTAAATTGTGGATGGGCCTGAAACCATGCTTGCACCATCTGAGCATGGTGGAGTCCGTGAGGGCGCCTATCTTCAACCTTGATCTTCCACCTTGATCCACCTTCCTTGATGAGCTAAATCAGGTCTGTAGAGCTGATGGCATGACCTATGTCATTGTGTGGGATAATGTCAGGACATTATCCCACACAATGACATAGGTCATGCCATCAGCTCTACAGACCTGATTTAGCTCATCAAGGAAAGTTACATTCGAACAGCGAATCATGTGGCTGCCTGCAACTCAATATATAGAGTATATAGAGTCGAGAGCTTTAGATGTTGTTCGACCAAACATTAGAACAGGAAGATGAGTAATCTAAGCCAGTTTGACCGTGGTATGATTGTTGATGCCACACATGGTGATTCCAGCATCTCAGAAATAGCTGCCTTCCTAGGATTTTTATGCACTACAGACTACAGTAGAGTTTACAGAGAATGGTGAGATAAACAAAACACATTCAGTGAGCGGCAGTTCTGTGGGCAAAAACACCTTGTTAATGAGAGAGGTCAGAGGAGAACATCCAGACTCATTCAAGCTAACAGAAAGACCACAAATGCTCAAATAACAGCTGTTTAAAACAGTGGTGTGCAGAAGGGCATCTCTTAACGTACAACACCGTGAATAATTCAGGCTGTTGTGGAGGCAAAAGGGGGTCCTACCCAGTACTAGATAGGTGTACCTACTAAATGTCAAATCTGAAAACATGGTCTGGATAAGTAGTACATGGGACCATAGAGACAGTGAGGAAGAATGATGACGAAATATTACATCCATAGATAATGTAGTCCAATTGGTTCATGTTCCACGGTAAGCAGCCATCTTCTTTGAGTATTTCGTGGGTGATTGTTCCTGTCTCTGTGTTTGTTTGCACCAGATAGGGCTGTTTTGGTTTTTCATGTTTATTGTGTTTGTATTTTCATCTTTATTAAAGATGTTTATAAATAACCACGCTGCATTTTGCTCCTCCTCTCTTTCACCAGAAGAAAACCATAACATTTTGATCATCGGTTGTGAGTTTTGTGTCTAGAGTTTTGAAAAATGACATCAAGGTTTCTGAAATTAGTGCCAAAGTGATTGTAAAAAACTGTAATATGCTCATACAACAAAATACAACAAGTGTGTGTGTGTTTGGTTTGGTATTGTGACAGCAAAATTATCATTTCTATTGTGAAATGCACTCCGTTAAGACTACTACACTGACTATGTTGTGTCTGATGTGTGAAACACTGATACAATCTCAGGAAATAAGTAGAAATTGTATTAATAATATCCAATACAACGTGTGTGAGAGAGAGTAGAGAGAGAGAGAGTAGAGAGAGAGAGTAGAGAGGAGGAAGTGTTGTACACTGAATGCTACTCTGTGTTACAGTATGTTGTCATAGTGATGTTAAAACACTTTCTCACATCTTTTTATTTATTTATTTAACCCTCAATTAACTAGGCAAGTCAGTTAAGAACAAATTCTTATTTACAATGACGGCCTACCCCGGCCAAACCCGGACGACGCCGGGCCAATTGTGCACCGCCCTATGGGACTCCCAATCACAGCCAGATGTTATGCAGCCTGGATTCAAACCAGGGACTACAGTGAAGCCTCTTGCACTGGGATGTAGTGTCTCAGACCACTGCGCCACTCGGGAGCCCAAGTCATTCCACGCCTATAGAGGAAATTGGTCTGTACTTGAGTCTATATCAGCACTGTCCTCCCCATTTCCTGGTTTGGCATCACCATTATCAGGCGGTAGGTCATACCAGTACCTACTGGGTAAACAACACTGAGAACCAGACAGTCGGACACTGTGGTACAAAACATGCTCAGGAAGTATATCCAGAAGATTTCCGTTTTTACTGAAGCCTTTTTATTATGTGGAGTATTTATCTCTTATGCTGTGGTTAGCAGTTTGCTGTCCACCCATTTCCAAGACCCCTCTTCAGCTATGTCAGACCAATCTAGATGTTGATGCTAATCTTGTTGAGGTTGTTGATAAAGATGTTGTCATCAAATGCAATAGGCTATATGTGTAAAATACTAGAAAATACATTATGGACCATAGATTACTATGGAAAACATCTATATCCCTCCACTCTTTTCTTACTATCTCTCTACTCTCTCTCCCTATTCTCTCTCTACTCTATATCTCTCTACTCTCTCTCCCTACTCTCTCTCTATTCTATATCTCTACTCTCTCTCTACTCTATATCTCTCTACTCTCTCTCTCTACTCTCTCTCTCCTCTATATCTCTACTCTGTCTTCTATATATCTCTACTCTATATCTCTACTCTATATTTCTTTACTCTCTCTCGCTCTATTCAGCTCTCTCTCTCATTCTATATCTCTACTCTCTCTCTACTCTATATCTCTCTACTCTCTCTCTCTACTCTCTCTCTCCTCTATATCTCTACTCTGTCTTCTATATATCTCTACTCTATATCTCTACTCTATATTTCTTTACTCTCTCTCGCTCTATTCAGCTCTCTCTCTCATTCTTTCTCTCTACTCTATATCTCTACTCTATATCTCTCTCTACTCTCTCTCTTTCTCTCTCTCTACTCTCTATCGCTCTCTCTACTCTCTCTCTACTCTCTCTCTCTCTATTCTCTCTCTCTACTCACTCTCTCTCTCTACAATCTTTCTCTCTCTCTACTCTCTCTCTCTACTCTCTCTCTTTCTCTCTCTACTCTATCACCCTCTCTACTCTCTCTCTACTCTCTCTCTCTCTACTCTCTCTCTACTCTCTCTCTCTACAATCTTTCTCTCTCGCTACTCTCTCTCTCTACTCTCTCTCTCTCTTTCTCTTTCTCCAGTATTTATATTTATTATGGATCCCCATGAGCTGCTGCCAAAGCAGAAGCTACTCTTCCCGGGTTCCTGAAAAATTAAGGCAGTTTATACAATTTTATAACATTACAATACATTCACAGATTTCACAACACACTGTGTGCTCTCAGGCCCCTACTCCACCACCACCACCACATATCTACAGTACTAAATCCATGTGTACGTATAGAGAGTATGTTATCGTGTGTGTGTGAGTGTGTGTATGCATGTGTCTGTGCCAATGTTTGTGTTGCTTCTCAGTCCCTGCTGTTCCATAAGGTGTTTTTTTAATCTGTTTTTTAAATATAATTTCACTGCTGGCATGAGTTACTTGATGTGGAATAAAGTTCCATGTAGTCATAGCTCTAAAACTGTATTTTTTTGTGAAGAATCAACAACAAGTGGGACACAATCATGAAGTGGAACGACATTTATTGGATATTTCAAACTTTTTTAACAAATCAAAAACTGAAAAATTGGGCGTGCAAAATTATTCAGCCCCTTTACTTTCAGTGCAGCAAACTCTCTCCAGAAGTTCAGTGAGGATCTCTGAATGATCCAATGTTGACCTAAATGACTAATGATGATAAATACAATCCACCTGTGTGTAATCAAGTCTCCGTATAAATGCACCTGCACTGTGATAGTCTCAGAGGTCCGTTAAAAGCGCAGAGAGCATCATGAAGAACAAGGAACACACCAGGCAGGTCCGAGATACTGTTGTGAAGAAGTTTAAAGCCGGATTTGGATACAAAAAGATTTCCCAAGCTTTAAACATCCCAAGGAGCACTGTGCAAGTGATAATATTGAAATGGAAGGAATATCAGACCACTGCAAATCTACCAAGACCTGGCCGTCCCTCTAAACTTTCAGCTCATACAAAGAGAAGACTGATCAGAGATGCAGCCAAGAGGCCCATGATCACTCTGGATGAACTGCAGAGATCTACAGCTGAGGTGGGAGACTCTGTCCATAGGACAACAATCAGTCGTATATTGCACAAATCTGGCCTTTATGGAAGAGTGGCAAGAAGAAAGCCATTTCTTAAAGATATCCATAAAAAGTGTCGTTTAAAGTTTGCCACAAGCCACCTGGGAGACACACCAAACATGTGGAAGAAGGTGCTCTGGTCAGATGAAACCAAAATGGAACTTTTTGGCAACAATGCAAAACGTTATGTTTGGCGTAAAAGCAACACAGCTGAACACACCATCCCCACTGTCAAACATGGTGGTGGCAGCATCATGGTTTGGGCCTGCTTTTCTTCAGCAGGGACAGGGAAGATGGTTAAAATTGATGGGAAGATGGATGGAGCCAAATACAGGACCATTCTGGAAGAAAACCTGATGGAGTCTGCAAAAGACCTGAGACTGGGACGGAGATTTGTCTTCCAACAAGACAATGATCCAAAACATAAAGCAAAATCTACAATGGAATGGTTCAAAAATAAACATATCCAGGTGTTAGAATGGCCAAGTCAAAGTCCAGACCTGAATCCAATCGAGAATCTGTGGAAAGAACTGAAAACTGCTGTTCACAAATGCTCTCCATCCAACCTCACTGAGCTCGAGCTGTTTTGAAAAAATGTCAGTCTCTCGATGTGCAAAACTGATAGAGACATACCCCAAGCGACTTACAGCTGTAATCGCAGCAAAAGGTGGCACTACAAAGTATTAACTTAAGGGGGCTGAATAATTTTGCACGCCCAATTTTTCAGTTTTTGATTTGTTAAAAAAGTTTGAAATATCCAATAAATGTCGTTCCACTTCATGATTGTGTCCCACTTGTTGTTGATTCTTCACAAAAAAATACAGTTTTATATCTTTATGTTTGAAGCCTGAAATGTGGCAAAAGGTCGCAAAGTTCAAGGGGGCCGAATACTTTCGCAAGGCACTGTATATAGTACTGTGTGCCTCCCATAGTCTGTTCTGGACTTGGGGACTGTGAAGAGACCTCTTGTGACATGTCTTGTGGGGTATGCATGGGTGTCAGAGCTGTGTGCCAGTAGTTTAGACAGGCAGCTCGGTGCATTCAACATGTCAATACCTCTCATAAATAAAAGTAGTGAGGAAGTCAATCTCCACTTTCAGCCAGGTGAGATTGACATGCATATGATTAATATTAGCTCTCTGTGTACATCCAAGGGCCAGCTGTGCTGCCCTGTTCTGTGCCAATTGCAATTTTCATTTTTTTGTGGCACCTGACCACACGACTGAACATTTGTCAAGGTGCGAGAAAACTAGGGCCTGTAGGACCTGACTTGTTGATAGTGTTGTTAAGAAGGCAGAACATCGCTTTATTATAGACAGACTTCTCCCCATCTTATCTACTACTGCATCAATATGTTTTGACCATGACAGTTTACAATCACGTGTTACTCCAAGCAGTTTAGTCATCTCAACTTGCTGAATTTCCACATTATTTATTACAAGATTCAGTTGAGGTTTAGGCTTCAGTGAGTGTTTTGTTCCAAATACATTGCTTTTAGTTTTAGAAAAAAATAGGGCTAACTTATTCCTTGCCACCCACTATGAAACTAACTGCAGCTCTTTGTTGAGTGTTGCAATCATTTTAGTCGCTGTAGTAGCTGACGTGTATAGTGTTGAGTCAACCGCATACATAGAAACTCTGGCTTTACTCAAAGTCAGTGGCATGTCGTTAGTAAAATTTTAAAAAGCAAGGGGCCTAAACAGCTACCCTGGGGAATTCCTGATACTAACCGGATTATATTTGAGAGGCTTCCATTAAAGAACACCATTTGTGTTCTGTTAGACAAGTAACTCTTTATCCACATTATAGCAGGGGGTGTAAAGCCACAACACATATGTTTTTTCAGCAGCAGACTTTGATCGATAATGTGAAAAGCTGCACTGAAGTCTAACAAGACAGTCCCCACAATCATTTTATCATCAATTTCTCTCTGCCAATCATCAGTCGTTTGTGTAAGTGCTGTGCTTGTTGAGTGTCCTTCCCTATAAGCGTGCTGAAATTCTGTTGTCAATTTATTTTCCGTGAAATAGCATTGTATCTGGTCAAACACACATTTTTCCAGAAGTTAACAAAGGGTTGGTAACAGGCTGATTGGTCGGCTATTTGAGCCAGTAAAGGGGGCTTTACTATTCTTGGGTAGTAATGACTTTATTTTAATAATTTTGCACGCCCAATTTTTCAGTTTTTGATTTGTTAAAAAAGTTTGAAATATCCAATAAATGTCGTTCCACTTCATGATTGTGTCCCACTTGTTGTTGATTCTTCACAAAAAAATACAGTTTTATATCTTTATGTTTGAAGCCTGAAATGTGGCAAAAGGTCGCAAAGTTCAAGGGGGCCGAATACTTTCGCAAGGCACTGTATATAGTACTGTGTGCCTCCCATAGTCTGTTCTGGACTTGGGGACTGTGAAGAGACCTCTTGTGACATGTCTTGTGGGGTATGCATGGGTGTCAGAGCTGTGTGCCAGTAGTTTAGACAGACAGCTCGGTGCATTCAACTTGTCAATACCTCTCATAAATAAAAGTAGTGATGAAGTCAATCTCCACTTTCAGCCAGGTGAGATTGACATGCATATGATTAATATTAGCTCTCTGTGTACATCCAAGGGCCAGCTGTGCTGCCCTGTTCTGTGCCAATTGCAATTTTCATTTTTTTGTGGCACCTGACCACACGACTGAACATTTGTCAAGGTGCGAGAAAACTAGGGCCTGTAGGACCTGACTTGTTGATAGTGTTGTTAAGAAGGCAGAACATCGCTTTATTATAGACAGACTTCTCCCCATCTTATCTACTACTGCATCAATATGTTTTGACCATGACAGTTTACAATCACGTGTTACTCCAAGCAGTTTAGTCATCTCAACTTGCTGAATTTCCACATTATTTATTACAAGATTCAGTTGAGGTTTAGGCTTCAGTGAGTGTTTTGTTCCAAATACATTGCTTTTAGTTTTAGAAAAAAATAGGGCTAACTTATTCCTTGCCACCCACTATGAAACTAACTGCAGCTCTTTGTTGAGTGTTGCAATCATTTTAGTCGCTGTAGTAGCTGACGTGTATAGTGTTGAGTCAACCGCATACATAGAAACTCTGGCTTTACTCAAAGTCAGTGGCATGTCGTTAGTAAAATTTTAAAAAGCAAGGGGCCTAAACAGCTACCCTGGGGAATTCCTGATACTAACCGGATTATATTTGAGAGGCTTCCATTAAAGAACACCCTTTGTGTTCTGTTAGACAAGTAACTCTTTATCCACATTATAGCAGGGGGTGTAAAGCCACAACACATATGTTTTTTCAGCAGCAGACTTTGATCGATAATGTGAAAAGCTGCACTGAAGTCTAACAAGACAGTCCCCACAATCATTTTATCATCAATTTCTCTCTGCCAATCATCAGTCGTTTGTGTAAGTGCTGTGCTTGTTGAGTGTCCTTCCCTATAAGCGTGCTGAAATTCTGTTGTCAATTTATTTTCCGTGAAATAGCATTGTATCTGGTCAAACACACATTTTTCCAGAAGTTAACAAAGGGTTGGTAACAGGCTGATTGGTCGGCTATTTGAGCCAGTAAAGGGGGCTTTACTATTCTTGGGTAGTAATGACTTTAGATTCCCTGCAGGCCTGAGGGCACACGCTCTCTAGTAGGCTTAAATTGAAGATGTGGCAAATAGGAGTGGCAATATCGTGTGCTATTATCCATCCAGATTGTCAGACCCCGGTGGCTTGTCATTGTTGATAGACAACAATATTTTTTTCACCTCTTCCACACTTAATTTACGGAAGTACAATTCTTGTCTTTCATAATTTGGTCCGATATACTTGGATGTGTAGTGTCAGCGTTTGTTGCTGGCATATCATCTCTAAGTTTGCTTATCTTGCCAATCAAAAAGTCATTAAAGTAGTTTGCAATATCAATGGGCTTTGTGATGAATGAGCCATCTGATTCAATGTTGGCTTTTTTCCCCAAAATTTAATTTAAGGTTCCCCAAAACTTTTTACTATCATTCTTTATATAATTGATCTTTGTTTTATTGTGTAGTTTCTTTTTCTTTTTCTTTAGTTTAGTTACATGGTTTCTTAATTTGCAGTACGTTTGCCAATCAGTTGAGCTGCCAGACTTAATTGCCATACCTTTTTCCTCATCCCTCTCAACCATACAATTTTTTAATTCCTCATCAATCCAAGGGGATTTAACAGTTTTTACAGTCATTTTCTTAATGGGTGCATGCTTATTAGTAACTGGAATAAGTAGTTTCATAAATGCATCAAGTGCAGCGTCTGGTTGCTCCTCATTACACACCACAGACCAGCAAATATTCTTTACATCATCAACATATGAATCACTACAAAACTTCTTATATGACCTCTTATACACTATATTAAGCCCAGCCTTTGGAACTGTGGTTTTCCTAGATATGGCTATTATATTGTGATCACTACATCCTTTGGATTTGGATACTGCTTTAAAGCAAATATCTGCAGCATTAGTAAAGATGTGATCAATACATTGGCTGTTTTTTGGAGTCTTTAATGCTAAATCAGTTCTTACAAATCCATTTTCCAATGTTCCCGAGCTAGCCTTCCTGATGTCGTTTGACTCCACATGGACTACGACAGTGTCAGCCCCCGGCATTTGTGGTAGAACAGTCGGAAGCAGCCTTGTTATGTCCTCTACTCGTGCTACTGGGTAGCACAGGGTTTTTGCCTTGGGGACCGAGATGTTTCTCACCATAGAGCTGCCTATGATGACAGCCAGTGATGTTGAATGGGACGATTTCTCAGGCAGCCTCATCTCTCTCTCTCTCTCTCTCTCTCTCTCTCTCTCTCTCTCTCTCTCTCTCTCTCTCTCTCTCTCTCTCTCTCTCTCTCTATCACCTCTTCCTCCTTGCTTTTTATGATCACCAGGTGTGCTACTCTGTTGATACAGTGCAGTCTGCTCTCCTCCCATGTTTTAGTCTCGGTGGAAATGTAGTACCAACCTTTAAAATCATCTCTCTCTTCCTCTCTAGCTGGTCTCTCTCTTTAGTCAGGTTGTTGTAACTGGTCTGTTGCTGGTCTCTCTCTTTAGCAAGGTTGTTGTAACTGGTCTGTAGCTGGTCTTTCTCTTTAGTCAGGTTGTTGTCACTGGTCTGTAGCTGGTCTTTCTCTTAAGTCAGGCTGTTGTAACTGGTCTGTAGCTGGTCTTTCTCTTTAGTCAGGTTGTTGTAACTGGTCTGTAGCTGGTCTTTCTCTTTAGTCAGGTTGTTGTAACTGGTCTGTAGCTGGTCTTTCTCTTAAGTCAGGCTGTTGTAACTGGTCTGTAGCTGGTCTTTCTCTTTAGTCAGGTTGTTGTAACTGGTCTGCAGCTGGTCTCTCTCTTCAGTTGCATTGGTCTTGTAAAGGTAAAAACTTGAAGAACCCCTTTGGTTCCAGGTAGAACCCTTTTGGGTTCCATGTAGAACCCTTTCTACAGAGGGTTCTACCTAGAACCAAAAAGGGTTCTACCTGGAACCAAAAACGGTTCTCCTACGGAGACAGCCAACGAACCCTTTTGGAACCCTTTTTTCTAAGTGTAGATAAACTTACAGTGGACAGACATACCTATTATCCCAGCCAGTAGGAGAACACACAGCAGCCCCAGACACACCGCAACAGCTATGAAGGGTCTCTTCCCTGTGCTACCAAGCTCTGTGGACACATAAAAAGATGTGTATATTATTTGTGTGTATAGTATGTGTGTGTGTGTGTACATTATCTGAGTGTTCAGGTTGTACTGTGCTTCCTGGGGTCACTGCATCCTCAGTCTCTTTCTCCATCCAGGAGATGTGTTTGGAGTTTTGCTCTTCATAGACACCATCATAGTTGTCAGCTCCATTTTCATAAATGGGTCCCCTAAAATACACTGTTTTCCACGAACATCTTCATAGACATAAGCAGTGGACCCAGACATCTCCATGGTCTACCACTGACTGTCTGAAAGCTGTCCGGTGAGTTCAGTCTGGACAGGGAACTATCATACCAGGAAGATATAGACTACAAAGGGGAAGTAGAAAACAAAGGCTAGATGTTGACATATTTTAAAAATCATACAAATATCAAACAGTTCCAAGAAAATTCAGGGAGTATCCTGAAATCCCCCTTCCTTTCACCTTTCTGCAGATTTGGACCCTCTGTTTCCTCCCAAATATACATCAACATGTTCAGACAGTCCAGGATTAGAAACACGGATCATGACATTGATGAGTAGGTAGGTTTAAAGCTCATTATGGTGACCATTTTTAGATTATGGTGGCCATTTTATAATTACCCCAAAAATAGTAGAAATTAGTATAGATAACATAACACAGCTCAGAAAATGGTTTTCTATCATACCGTTTTTGTTTTACATTCATAGGTGCCTACACCTCCCTTCAATGGTATTACAGCAGCCATATTGGATTTGGGACAAAATCCAGGATGACAGTCCAGCTCAAACCCAGCTAGCCATAAACCTAACCTAACCTTAACCTTAACTATAGCTCTAGCTTCCATGGATCTAGCGTCCATGGATCTGTCCATGGCAGAGATTCAGTCCTGCAGCAGAGGGTGTCAAAGCCACACATGCACTCTACATGGCCATTAGAGCACAGGGACATGGCCTAGAGAACACTTATTTGCTTGTGTTTTCTCCTGTTTGATCAGTGTCATGTGAGTCATTTGGGGTTGTGCATGAAGCGATTGTAATGATTCACAAGGGAAATTGTGCTACGTATTTTGTGGATGCATTATATCTGTTGTGCTGTTGTACAGGAATAACAAATGTTGTGACAGTGTTCACAACAAATATAATCAGGGACTCAGACAAAGCAGACGTGTTTTTTTTGTAATCACATTTATTTATTTGTGATCTTTTTATATGACAGCAATGTTCACAAAAAATGGAAGCTTCGGAGTCTAATTTCACGCAGTTTTGATCTTTACATTGTATAGTTGTGTCCATATAAGGACCATAGAAAACCCCCTACCTAACCCAATATCGGTACATGCATTAATGTACTAAGCATGCAATCTTACTTTAAAAAAAATCTTACTTAGAAATGTTTAGTTTTACAAAGATAAGTTACTTTTTAAGACAGAATTCACCAGAACTAAATGGACATACGTCATCTCAGCAAGACACACATGTTGAATTCTATAATTTTGTAAACTATCCTCTAAACTACAGAACCTTTGTTTCTTTGCCTTCTAAAGTCTATAACAGTAGAAATATCCATGTGCAAAATGAATACCTCACAAGAAATATTCATTTAAACAAAGGCCAAAAAGTGGGCATGACTGAGAATCATACACATGAGATGGAGTTCAGAGATGGAGTTCAGACAATCATGATTATGTTTTTCTGTGCTATGAATAATCAGTAATGACCACAGATTTATAATCCATGGCTGATAGGGGATGATTTATGACTGTTTATTCTGTTTTTGACATGCCTTCAAAGGTAAACTGGACTTTGCGTTGTTCCAAATAATTCATATAAAACATTGTTTAGTCACTTAAGCTACATTATCTAAGAAATGAACCATTGTATCAATCTGTTTATTATTCTTGAGTAAATATTGTAGTTCATTTCTTTGCAAACCCATTGATGATAGTATTGGTTATTCATCAGAACGTCCTTGAATACAGTACTGTGACTATAGAGTATAAAGGTCTGAATGGTCCTCTGTTAGAAGATTCCTAGACTAGATGAGAAAACAAAGGTTTGAATGGTCCTCTATTAGAGGATTCCTAGACTAGATGAGAAAAAAAAGGTTTGAATGGCCTCTATTAGAAGATTCCTAGACTAGATGAGAAAACAAAGGTTTGAATGGCCTCTATTAGAGGATTCCTAGACTAGATGAGAAAACAAAGGTTTGAATGGCCTCTATTAGGAAACTCCTAGCACCATGGTAGAATGTAGAGAATGATAAGGTACTATTTACAGAATAGCCCAACTGCCCTGTCCATTTCCAATAGACTTTGTCATATAGTGTGTATAGCATGTCTGTCTGTCTGTGTGTGTAGGTGGGTGTGTGTGTTTGGCTTTACTATCTTTGTGAGGACCAGAAGTCCTCACAAGCATTTAGCCGATTCCCACAAGCAAAAAAGGCTGTTTTAGGCTTAGGGGTAAGGTTTAGGTTCACAATTAGGTTGAGGGTTAGAATTATGGTTGGGGGGTAGGGTTATGTTTAGGGAAAATATAATTTTGAATTGAAATCAATTATTTGGTCCCCACAAGGGTGGTAAAACAAACGTGTGTGTATACAAGCATGTGTGTGTCTATGTGTGCATATTTCTGTCTGTGGTCAATAGTCCTGTATCCTTCATAGGGTTGACCAACTCTCAAAAAGAATAATGCCAGAGTTTACCTGTAATATGTTATATTCTAGTGGATGAATGTCATGAATCTGTATTGAATTATATAAGGTACACAGTAATTGTGGATGTTTTTAGCCCATACAGATGGTTAGGTGCATGTGTTGATAAATGCTTTATCTTAGGATTGTCTTATTGCATTTTTGGTTGTACTCTCCCCAGTAAAATATGAGTAACAGTGAAGATATACTATAGTAAATATGATGGATTTAGGCAGATTTTGTCTGTCTGTATGGATGCATTTACTACTAGAAAATAATGGACATGCTACTCTCTCTTCACAACCATCTTGGACACTGCTCTTCAGAGAGAAAGCATGTCTTCCAGCCGCCCTGTTAAGTTTTACCAGAGGAAACCGTACAGAACAGCAGCAGTTATTTAGTGCTTGGCTGTGTTTCCAGCAGGTCTACTAATGTGCCACGGTCACAGCTGCATCGAAAGCAGTGTAAACGTGAGGGGAACTCCCCAGTAGTGTACATCGCAATGAATTCCCCAGACACCCCTGTTTATACTGGAGATTAATGTTTACTGTTGAGACTCCGTGTTTCCATGGCAACGGAGACGGACAAAATGGTGAGTTCTCATGAACAGAATAGAAACACAGCGTTTCTCACTGTGGTACTGCTTGTGGAATTCCTTCTATATAGCCATCTTATTATATAACCATAACTCATTCTTATGCGTTATTCACTGTGTATTTATTCCTCATGTCACTATTTCCTTCTGTTTATCTTTCATTTGGAATTCTTGGAACAGGACCCGGAAGCATTTCACCGTTAGTCTACACCTGTTGTTTCCGAAGTATGTGACAAATAACATTTGATACCATTTTTTTTGTACCTCTTGATGTCTCTACATATCTTTGCATCTCTTTCAGACTTCCCCCTACCACAAACACACATGCATGTGCACACAGACACCCACAACAAAATACACCCAAGTCATTCTGCTGAGCACTACCAAGGGACATATGACTAGAATACGGACTGTATTGTTACCATGGTAGCTTAAACATTTTTTTTACTTGCCATTTTAAATGTGGGCGATATGATCATCACTTAAAATTCCTTCCAAATTCACCCAAGCTTGCACGTTTCTAGAATATGTTTCCGCTAATTTTACACAGAAGAATCCACTGCAGCACAGGCTGCTTTGTTCACTAGCCTAATAATGGGCAAAAACAGCGAGGAGACGGACTGTTGTGTGATTTCAACAGGATTTATGGATATGACCGTGTGTGGATATTGATGTATGGTAGTGGTGTGAATAAAACAAAGAGACAGAAGTGTAGAACTGTGTTGCTCAGTTAAGACTGAGCGAACAGCCATCGTTGGATTACAGCCAAAGGGAGGTGGAACACAACTCTTTTAATTGCAAAAGGGAATTGATTAATACATAGAACGAAGCACTGAAACAAGCCACTGTGACATTGCAAAAAACACCATCAAAGACATTGTACATTTCCCAGTAACCCAAGTCATAAAGAGAATAATACATTTTGCACCATGATAAAGTTATTATCTTGGCAGTCTACAAACAATGAGAGTTCACACTGCGCTGACCGCAGCGCTACAAAGACATTTAAAAAAGCTTTACAGTTGGTTAACAAAGAACAAGTCTTAGTTTTCCTCTTTATTATAAAAAAAAAAAAAGGCACCACTGGAGCTGAGAGGTGTTTCCCACCTCCTGTCTGACATGGTGACTGCAGCTTCACACAAAACAACTGACACTTAATGTTAAGCTGAAGAAAATCTGGGGCAAAGATAAAAGATATCAAACAGCTGGTGAGAAAGTCGAACTGAAATGTCCACATAAGAAAAACAAACTCTTAAGGTTTTATTTTACACAGTGTTGATTCCCAGACGGGGTAAAAGTGGACCTGCAGTTGGACTAGCTGTAGTGCTGACATCACAATGACATCACCCTGCAGACGGAGGGTGGGAGGAGTCTAGTTGCTGCGCTGCTCACTTGGGTCCAATTTAGCAGATTTTTTTGCAGAGTCAGGTAGATCCAGAGAGAGGTGCACACCTGACATACGTAATACATAGTCTGTCTACCTAATAGGCTAGTATGTCACTATTCCTTGTGATGACTGCCACAGAAAAATGTCCCTGTATGCCTGCACTAATTCACTTTGCATTACACAATGTGTCCATCAGATTTCATTGGACATTCTCTCCAGGAACATGACATTATTATAACCATTCATGTGTTATTGTTTTAGACATATATGTATATTACTTTTAACATCATTTTATCAACAATAAAATTCCACTTTTTTTTGAGAACAAATCCAAAAATGCAATTTCCTCCTATCTAAAAACGTTGTATTCAATCATTAAGCACTAAGAAAAAAAGAAACAAGATCTAGCCATGCAAAATGTGAGAAGCTCTACTTATTGTTTTTCTATGCGGGTGAAAATCTATTTCCCCTATATGGACATGGTCTGGTCAGATTGGACTAGGTCCCAGTAACATACAGACAGTACATGTAGCCTACACGTATGACTCTACTGGGGCATTACAGATTATCTACATTTCAAATTTCCACATTGCTCGTTTATTCAAAACTTGCTCAATATAGTACACCTGGCTTTATCACATGAACATTAAAGTCTCCTTAGAATCAGTTTGAAAAAGGAGGAAAGATAATCATGCTAAAATAGACTTAAAAATCCTAAACCCTTTTTTAATAAAAAAAGATGTGCTTGTTTGTTTTTAAAAAAAGGGCCACATTTTCTGGCTTTGGTTGGTTGGTTGGCTTCTACACACTAAGAGGACTTCTCCCCAGTACTCCTACTCTTAACGGTTTCAGAGCTTCTTGGCTCCTGTGCCTTGCAGTTTTTTTCCCTCATAGATAGATGAAAAACATGTTATGTTGATTCAACGTTTGGCAGACATTGTATTGACGCTCGATGGAAGCATGAATGTTAGGCATTAGCTGGGATGTAGCAATGGCTATACACAGTATTTACAGCGGATGAAAAGGACATTCAACTCTCATGGCTAAAGAGCCTTCACCTAAAACTAAAAATGTTCATTACTTTAACACCTTGAACCATAGCACAGAAAGAGAGATGGACAGAGAGACATTATTCAAACTTTGACTCAAGTCTGACTACTACACCCCTGGATAAATAGTCCATTTGCTGCTTGGAATTGTTCACGTGAATTTGGAATATGTGTTGTTTGCACTATATCAGGATGCATGGTTTTCAAGTTAAAAAGACACCGTAGATATATTGTAGATATATTGTGGGAACTGCCTTTTTGAAATTGCTTGTAAATAAATGATGTGCTCTCCTTTGAAAGTATAACAATAAACATGTAATAGTGAACCTTCACACAATATAATGATTTGGTGAATTTGTTAGAGGCGGTAATTCGTACATCATTGTCGTATACGCCCAGCATATACATTCTTAGCAACATAGGATATAAAAACATGATCTAGTGGTGAATTCTCAAGCAGCAAAAGGTGGAACAGCCGTGGTGGCCAAGCCAGGTAGACTTAACGCGTGGCACCAGGGAGAGATCAAATGGAGAAGTCCTCCAGGAACACTAGAGGGCGCTGGCCGTTAGTGAAGGTGGAGAGCATCAGAGATACATCTGAGTGGTAGGTAGGCCTGGGTGAGACAGGCAGGCAGCAGCAGCTGACTGACAGACAGACACAGACAGGAGGCTCTACATAGACTCGCCAAGAGAATCATCATCATCCAGAGATAGGGGCAGGTAGAGATCCTACAGGGAAAAACATGGAGGATCATTATCTGAATGAGCTGGGCCAGGGGTTTTCAAGCATTTCTTGCCCAGAGACCCCCGTCCAGGCAAACCGGCAGACCAGGTATATATTAGCAAAACAAAAAAACACACATCTTGTCTTATCAGATGAATGGTAATGGTAAGTAGAAGTAATCAACATTTTATGAATATACACTGCTCAAAAAAATTAAGGGAACACTAAAATAACACAACACAATAACACATCGGAATGAATGAAATATTCGTATTAAATACTTTTTTCTTTACATAGTTGAATGTGCTGACAACAAAAATCACACAAAAATTATCAATGGAAATCAAATTTATCAACCCATGGAGGTCTGGATTTGGAGTCACACTCAAAATGAAAGTGGAAAACCACACTACAGGCTGATTCAACTTTGATGTAATGTCCTTAAAACAAGTCAAAATGAGGCTCAGTAGTGTGTGTGGCCTCCACGTGCCAGTATGACCTCCCTACAATGCCTGGGCATGCTCCTGATGAGGTGGCGGATGGTCTCCTGAGGGATCTCCTCCCAGACCTGGACTAAAGCATCCGCCAACTCCTGGACAGTCTGTGGTGCAACAGATGTTGGTGGATGGAGCGAGACATGATGTCCCAGATGTGCTCAATTGGATTCAGGTCTGGGGAATGGGCGGGCCAGTCCATAGCATCAATGCCTTCCTCTTGCAGGAACTGCTGACACACTCCAGTCACATGAGGTCTAGCATTATCTTGCATTAGGAGGAACCCAGGGCCAACCGCACCAGCATATGGTCTCACAAGGGGTCTGAGGATCTCATCTCGGTACCTAATGGCAGTCAGGCTACCTCTGGCTCAGGCTACCTCAGGCTATGCTCAGGCTACCGAGCACATGGAGGGCTGTGCGGCCCCCCAAATAAATGCCACCCCACACCATGACTGACCCACTGCCAAACCGGTCATGCTGGAGGATGTTGCAGGCAGCAGAACGCTCTCCACTGCGTCTCCAGACTCTGTCACGTCTGTCACATGTGCTCAGTGTGAACCTGCTTTCATCTGTGAAGAGCACAGGGCGCCAGTGGCGAATTTGCCAATCTTGGTGTTCTCTGGCAAATGCCAAACGTCCTGCACGGTGTTGGGCTGTAAGCACAACCCCCACCTGTGGACATCGGGCCCTCATACCACCCAAATGGCGTCTGTTTCTGACCGTTTGAGCACACATGCACATTTGTGGCCTGCTGGAGGTTATTTTGCAGGGCTCTGGCAGTGCTCCTCCTGCTCCTCCTTGCACAAAGGCGGAGGTAGCGGTCCTGCTGCTGGGTTGTTGCCCTCCTACGGCCTCCTCCATGTCTCCTGATGTACTGGCCTGTCTCCTGGTAGCGCCTCCATGCTCTGGACACTACGCTGACAGACACAGCAAACATTCTTGCCACAGCCCGCATTGATGTGCCATTTTGGATGAGCTGCACTACCTGAGCCACTTGTGTGGGTTGTAGACTCCGTCTCATGCTACCACTAGAGTGAAAGCACCGCCAGCATTCAAAAGTGACCAAAACATCAGCCAGGAAGCATAGGAACTGAGTGGTCTGTGGTGACTACCTGCAGAACCACTCCTTTATTGGGCGTATCTTGCTAATTGCCTATAATTTCCACCTGTTGTCTATTCCATTTGCACAACAGCATGTGAAATTTATTGTCAATCAGTGTTGCTTCCTAAGTGGACAGTTTGATTTCACAGAAGTGTGATTGACTTGGAGTTACATTGTGTTGTTTAAGTGTTCCCTTCAGTTTATTTGGTAGACAGTTTCATTATTATGATCTCCCCACAGTTCACTAGAAGAGGAAGTGGAGAATAAAAGTATATTTGCTAGAAAGGTAAAGGTATTTTGGCGACATAGAGAAAATTTGCTATAGTAAAGCACATTCTGCAATTCTACCCATTTTTCCATGGCGCTGAGAGACAATTTTGATGTTTTTAAAGCTAATTTCCTGCAATTCTATGCATTTTGCCATGACTACTGCGGTGTTCCTCTGCGGAAACATTATAAAATAATATATGGGCTTGTGCCCTGAAAGCCTGGTTTTGGAATTTTCGATTCTCCCTGACAAACATTGTTTCCATCTACAGTTTTTATGCGAGTCAAGTCATACCGTAAGGAAAAAAAATAACGAGAGTTGTGATGGAAACAGGAACGGTCGGTACAATTTTGTGACTAGCTATTATTATACATGTTTTGCTTTAATATTGCAGATACAGTGCATTCAGAAAGTATTCAGACCCCTTGACTTTTTCCACATTTTGTTTCATTACAACCTTATTCTAAAATGGATGAAATAATCCCCCCCTCACCAATCTACACACAATACCCCAAAAACAGTTTTTTATGTGCAAGAAAAACCCCCCGAAATATTACATTTAAATAAGTATTCAGACCCTTTATTAAGTACTTTGTTGAAGCACCTTTGTCAGCGATTACAGCCTCGATTCTTCTTGGGTATTAACCTACAAGCTTGGCACACCTGTATTTGAGGAGTTTCTCCCAATCTTCTCTGCTGATCTTCTCAATCCCTGTCAGGTTGGATGGGGAGCGTTGCTGCACAGCTATTTTCAGGTCTCTCCAGAGATGTTCACTCGGGTTCAAGTCCGGGCACTGGCTGGGCCACTCAAGGACCTGTCCCAAAGCCACTCATGCGTTGTCTTGGCTGTGTGCTGAACCTTTGCCCTAGTCTGAGGTCATGAGCGCTCTGGAGCAGGTTTTCATCAAGGATCTCTCTGTACTTTTCTCCATTCATCTTTCCCTCAATCCTGACTTGTCTCCCAGTCCCTGTCACTGAAAAACATCCCCACAGCTTGATGCTGCCACCACCATGCTTCACCGTAGGGATTGTGTCAGGTTTCCTCCAGACGTGACGCTTGGCATTCAGGCCAATGAGTTCAATCTTGGTTTCATCAGACCAGAGAATCTTGTTTCTCATGGTCTGAGAGTCTTTAGGTGCCTTTTGGCAAACTCCAAGCAGGCTGTCATGTGCCTTTTACGGAGGAGTGGCATCAGTCTGGCCACTTTACCATAAAGGCCTGACTGGTGGAGTTCTGCAGAGATTGTTGTCCTTCTGGAAGGTTCTCTCATCTCCACAGAGGAACTCAAACAGAGTGACCATCGGATTCCTGGTCACCTCCCTGACCAATGCCCTTCTCCCCCAAATGCTTAGTTTGGCTGGGCAGCCAGTCCTTCCATTTAAGAATGATGAAGGCCACGGTGTTCTTGGGGACCTTCAATACTGCAGACATTTTTTTGGAACCCTTCCCAAGATCTGTGCTTCGAAAGAATCCTGTCCAGGAGCGCTACGGACAATTCCTTCAACCTCACGGCTTGGTTTCTGCTCTGACATGCACTGTCAACTGTGGGACCTTATATAGACAGGTGTGTTGTAACGTGTCGTTAAATGGAGACCAAGGTGCAGCGTGATAGGCGTACATTTTCTTTCATTTGAAATGTTCCACCAAAAAACAATAAACAACTCAACGAATGTAAAGCTAGGAGTGCAACACATGCAACACACAAAGACAAGATCCCACAACTGAAGGTGGGAAAAAGGGCTGCCTAAATATGATCAAAAAATGGGAGACAACGATAGACAGCTGCCTCTGATTGGGTACCATACTCTGCCAACAAAGAAATATAAACATAGATTTCCCACCCTAGTCACATCCTGACCTACCACATAAAACATTTAAAGGATCTCTAAGGTCAGGGTGTGACATGTGTGCCTTTCCAAATCATGTCCAATCAATTGAATTTACCACAGGTGGACTTCAAGTTGTAGTAACATCTCAAGGATGATCAATGGAAACAGGATGCACCTGAGCTCAATTTCCAGTCTCATAGCAAAGGGTCTGAACACTTATGTAAATAAGATATTTCTGTTTTATATTTTATATTCTTCAAAGTAGCCACTCTTTGCCTTGATGACAGCTTTGTACACTCAAGCATTCTCTCAACCAGCTTCATGAGGAATGCTTTTCCAACAGTCTTGAAGGAGTTCCCACATATGCGGGGCAGTAGTTGGCTGTTTTTCCTTCCTTCTGCGGTCCAACTCATCCCAAACCACCTCAATTGGGTTGAGGTCGGGTAATTGTGGAGGCGAGGTCATCTGATACAGCACTCCATCACTCTCCTTCTTGGTCAAATAGCCCTTACACATCCTGGAGGTGTGTTGGGTCATTGTCCTGTTGAAAAACAAATGATAGTCCTACTAAGCGCAAACCAGATGGGATGGCGTATCGCTGCAGAATGCTGTGGTAGCCATACTGGTTAGTGTGCCTTGAATTCTAAATAAATCACAGACAGTGTCACCATCACACCTCCATGCTTCATGGTGGGAGCCACACATGCGGAGATCATCCGTTCACCACTGCGTCTCACAAAGACACTGCAGTTGGAACCAAGGATCTCAAATTTGGACTCAGACCAAAGGACAGATTTCCACCAGTCTAATATTAATTGCTCATGTTTCTTGGTTGAGAGAAGAGTGTGCAAAGCTATCATCAAGGCAAAGGGTGGCTACTTTGAAAAATCTCAAATATAAAATATATTTTGATTTGTTTAACACTTTTTTGGTTAATACATGATTCCACATGTGTTATTTCATAGTTTTAATGTCTTCACTATTATTCTACAATGTAGAAAATAGTAAAGGTAAAGAAAAACTTTGCAAGGAGTAGGTGTGTCTAAAACGTTTGACTGGTACTGCATGTATGAAATTAGTTTTGATTTAGAATGGACCATTATCATGCACCTGTATCGAAACAGGGGCAGGGGAAAAAATACATGTCATCTATGCACTTAAATAGCAAATGGAGGATGCTTTTCCCGATGATTTATTTTCATGCCAGCCATCATTCCCTCCGGCGTTCGACGTCGCCGGTTTACTAACCACCAGTCCAGACATTCATCATTAGGCAGACCTGGACTCCATCACTTCACTGATTACCTCCCCTAAATCTGTCACTCCCTTAGTAAATACTGTCTGAGGAATGGAACTGTCTTTCATGTTTGAAACTCGTGTTTGTTATTTTGTTCTCTGTTCCGTTTATTATTAAACTCACCACCTGCACGTGCTTCCCTACTCCTAGCGTCTACGTTACACTCCTGTGGTAAATTTAAGCAATGTGCTTAATTTCAGGAAATTTGAGAGAAATATACTAGGCCTAGCCTATAGAAAGCTGATGGGATCCTCCTCTTTTTATTAGAGGCCATCACTCTGTATTCTCCCATAATTGCATAGACTATAGAAATGTTGCTCATGGGCTCTCATGAAGTGTTTGATTACATTTGCATCGATGTCAGAGTGATTAGAGGGGCAACAGAGTGCTGAGTACCAGGCAGTTAGCAAGTTTGGTAGGTTACTAATGACCAGCAGCAGCATCAAAGCTTGGAGAAGCCTAATTACCGTGACTAAATGGTCATGTGGAATTTGACTGCCTTCATGACTCGTGACCGCGGTAATACGGTCACCGCAACAGCCCTGGTCCTCCCACTACGACTCTGGAAACAATGCAGTTTATTAGGCTACAGATTAAATAACTTATGATAAACTTCACAGGGTGGGGAAAGTGCACAGTAATCTTAATGATATTTTCCAATAAATATCAAGGGCCTGATTGGTGACATGATGATCGATGCTTGACTGCCGTTTGACAAATAAAAATATTTGCCATAATAATCTCATCATGTAGACAAGCATACCGGCATGGCACACCCTACCCACACTGTATCTGCAAGCCATTTGCTAAAGCCCCAAGAACAGAGTAGACACATTTGCTATTTAAATCAACAGTTTGTGATATGTATTTTGTACATGAAAACTTAAGCGAAAAAGTACTGTGTGTGCACTACGTCATCACACTCTGATTTCTATCTGCAACAAGTCTGTTTGATGGAAACTCACCACTTCTGGGAAAGGTGTATTTTGTTTATGCTGATTTTAGAACATTCACATGAAGATCTGTCGCCAATTGAGTGGAAACCTAGCTAGTGTCTAGCTTTAATTTGATTGTTAGTTCTCAAAGATGGTATCAATTATTCTTCGATCTGGTTTTGGTCGTTTAAGTTGACACTCTTCGATCCTGAAAATTGCCCACTTAGACTAAGACAAAGAATTTTCTATACAGAAAAAAACCTGTAATTGTCTCCAATGACTGTAATTTCCTCCATATTAAATGGGTAGTTCAAGATAGCCATTTATCTACTGCCCTAGAGTCGGACGAACAGAAACAGCTAGCATGCTAACTGTTCCTGTAGACTTCCTGTCATTGCACTAATGCTAGATAGCTATGGGGTTCTATCGGGGTACTACAGGGTTCAATTCTCGGGCCGACTCTCTTCTCTGTATATATCAATGATGTCGCTCTTGCTCCGGGCGATTCCCTGATTCACCTCTACGCAGACGACACCATTCCGTATACATCTGGCCCTTCCTTGGACACTGTGCTAACTAACCTCCAAACAAGCTTCAATGCCATACAACACTCCTTCCATGGCCTCCAACTGCTCTAAAAAGCTAGTAAAACCAAATGCATGCTTTTCAACCGTTCGCTGCCCGCACCCGCCCGCCCGACTAACATCACCACCCTGGACGGTTCCGACCTAGAATATGTGGACAACTATAAATACCTAGTTGTCTGGCTAGACTGTAAACTCTCCTTCCAGACTCATATTAAACATCTCCAATCAAAAATCAAATCTAGAATCGGCTTTCCATTTCGCAACAAAGCCTCCTTCACTCACGCCACCAAACTTACCCTAGTAAAACTGACTATCCTAAAGATCCTCGACTTCGGGGATGTCATCTACAAAATAGCTTCCAACACTCTACTCAGCAAACTGGATGCAGTCTATCACAGTGCCATCAGTTTTGTTACCAAATGAAATTATACCACCCACCACTGCGACCTGTATGCTCTAGTCGGCTGGCCCTTGCTACACATCCGTCACCAGACCCACTGGCTCCAGGTCATCTATAAGTCTATGCTAGGTAAAGCTCCGCCTTATCTCAGTTCACTGGTCATGATAACAACACCCACCCGTGGCACACGTTCCAGCAGGTATATCTCACTGATCATCCCTAAAGCCAAAACCTCCTTTGACCGCCTTTCCTTCCAGTTCTCTGCTGCCAGTGACTGGAACGAATTGCAAAAATCGTTGGAGACTTATTTCCCTCACCAACTTTAAACATCAACTATCTGAGCAGCTAACCGATTGCTGCAGCTGTACATAGTCCATCTGTAAATAGCCCACCCAATCCATCTACCTTACTTTTCTGCTCTTTTGCACACCAGTATCTCTACTTGCACATCATCATCTGATCATTTATCACTCCAGTGTTAATCTGCTAAATTGTAATTATTTGCTCCTATGGCCTATTTATTGCCTACCTCCTCATGCCTTTTGCACACACTGTATATAGACTTTATTTTTTCTACTGTGTCATTGATTTGTTTATTGTGTTATTGGCTTGTTTATTGTTTACGCCATGTGTAACTCTGTGTTGTTGTCTGTGTCACACTGCTTTGCAGACCCCCTGAGTACTTCAGCGGACACCGTGGATCCTCGTTTGAAAACGCCTGAGCTAGGGGACAGATCCTGTTCAATGAGTTCTGAGCTGAGCTATGGGCTTGAAGGTGAAGTATGAGAGAGATGAAGAGAGAAGGCAGTATGAGGGAGAACAGGGAAAGAGAGAGAGGGGAAGAGAGGGGGGGATAGGTGGTGGAGAGAATGGGGTACCTTCTGCTTGCGGTGGATGCCTGGGCTGTTGGGGGTGGAGGTGGGGGACTGCTTGCGGTGGATGCCTGGGCTGTTGGGGGTGGAGGTGGGGGACTGCTTGGAAATTGGGGTAGAGAGCTGGCTGCTGGAGCCCGTCCCGTTGGCTGTGAGAACCCAGACGAAGTGAGAAAGAAAAGGTGTAAAGAGAGAGAATAAGAGAAAGAGAGAGAAAAAGAGAGAGACCAGTGAATTAGATTGTGTAAGACCTGTATGCCAGGAGTAATGTCTGTCACAGCCAGGAGAGGTCTGGCCACTCCTCAGAGCCCGGTTCCTCTCTGGGTTTTTTCCTAGATTCCTCCCTTTCTAGGGTGTTTTTCCAAGCCACTATGCTTCTACATCTGCATTGCTTGCCCTGTGGAGTTTTAAGCTGAGTATCTGTATAGCACTTTATGACATCTGCTGATGTAAAAAGGACTTTATACAATACATTTGATTGATTCATTGAGTGCTTGACCCTCACTTGGCTGTGGACAGAGTCTCTCTGGGCGGCTGACTGACTGGGTCCCTGTTTGTTCCTCTCTGCCGGGGGACATTTGGCCATTACTCTACAGCCCTTTCAGGTTGCTAAGATACCCCTAGCCTAGACAGTGTTTACATCAGAGTGGTGTGATGTCGTAGTTTGTGGAGTAAGACATTTTAAAAGAGCAAAACTGAATCCCGAAGGAAAGACTAAAACAGATGGCCACTCTCTCTTCCAGGCTGAATTGGTAACAGGTACAGTAGCACAAGAGCAGAGCTTTGCAGATGAAGCCAACTTCAATTCCATAAAGTTCATATCTTCATCCAGATCAAAAATGTATATTTAACTAAAACCAGAAAACCAGAACTAAAAAGCTAAGAATGAATGATATGAAAGCAGTATGGACAGAACTAGGTTGGGAAGGCAATGAAGATATGGAGTATTCTAGTCCATGCCTATTTCAGAAGATTTGTCTATGGGTGTATATGATGTAAAGCAGTATAATGGCCAGGAGATGAACTTTTAGTCTGATTCCAGGCTTTAAATATAAATTGAATAAAACAACAAGGCCATGGTGTTATGGAGAGAAGCAGGGGTACATCACAGAAAACCTGGATTTTTATTTCAAATGAAGAAAAATAACAAAAATGTGCAACAAAACTAAAATAACAAACAAAACAAAAGTGTGAACAAAAGAGTAAAACCCAAACCACCATTGGAGGAGGTAGTAAGTAGGGTTAATATTGGGAAGGTACATACAAGGGAGCAAGCATGCTGGCAGTCAGGATTACGTTTACTACCACCACGATAAACATATAATCAATAAACAATAAATATTTTCAGACCAAGCCAAAACAATGTGATACCAAATATTAAAACAGTGTGATGATGTCCTTTAAAACCAAACTATTTTGATCATGTGTGACTGCAGTGTAAAATGGGGGCCTCTGTAGAGGCTGTAAAAATTGTTTTCATTAAGACATTTATCTTATGTTCTCCTGCTCATGACGCGGCTGCATCAGATCAAATTAAACAGGCCAACACTGGCACCCTCTACCCCTGTCTCTACCCTATGTGTACCCCAACCCATCCTGATTCCACCCACCTGGGTGGCCACTTTACCCTCATCACAATAAAGAGGCTGTTTAACCTTGGACAAACTAGCCACTTGGCTGTCCATCTGCTGCCTTTACAAGCCTGGGCCCCACCGGTACACACTGAAATATTAAACGAAACACAACATACTTAATGGAGGTGCACAAATTTGGGTAAAATAGCCAACATTTGATCAGTGAGTTCAGTCTGAGCAAGCACCTCACTGTGGAGTGACAAGACCAGGGGGCATGCGACACTAAACCAATCAGTCGGCGTGACACGTCAGCTAGGATAGCACCTTAATGGTGTGTTAAAATCTTAGCCTATGTGTGCACTTCACTGGATGAATTGGTGTGAGAAAAAAGTAAATAATGGTGCCATCTTGTGTCATCAACCTTTCACCTGTCTAGTGAACACTCTGACCATATGAGTAGGTATAACAGGTCTAGTAGGTATAACAGGTCTAGTAGGTATAACAGGTCTAGTAGGTATAACAGCTCTAGTAGGTATAACAGGTCAAGTAGGTATAACAGGTCAAGTAGGTATAACAGGTATAGTTTGTATAACAGGTCAAGTAGTTATAACAGGTCTAGTAGGTATAACAGGTCCGGTAGGTATAACAGGTATAGTAGTTATAACAGGTCTGGTAGGTATAACAGGTCTAGTAGTCACAACAGGTCTAGTAGTTATAACAGGTCTAGTAGTTATAACAGGTCTAGTAGGTATAACAGGTCCGGTAGGTATAACAGGTCCAGTAGGTATTACAGGTCTAGTAGTTATAACAGGTCTAGTAGGTATAACAGTTTCAGTAGTTATAACAGGTCTAGTAGTTATAACAGGTCTAGTAGGTATAACAGGTATAGTAGTTATAACAGGTCTGGTAGGTATAACAGGTCTAGTAGTCACAACAGGTCTAGTAGTTATAACAGGTCTAGTAGTTATAACAGGTCTAGTAGGTATAACAGGTCCGGTAGGTATAACAGGTCCAGTAGGTATTACAGGTCTAGTAGTTATAACAGGTCTAGTAGGTATAACAGTTTCAGTAGTTATAACAGGTCTAGTAGTTATAACAGGTATAGTAGGTATAACAGTTTCAGTAGTTATAACAGGTATAGTAGGTATAACAGTTTCAGTAGTTATAACAGGTCTAGTAGGTATAACAGTTTCGGTAGTTATAACAGGTCTAGTAGGTATAACAGGTCTAGTAGGTATAACAGGTCTAGTAGTTATAACAGTTCCAGTAGTTATAACAGGTCTAGTAGTTGAGGGAGATTGCTGCTTACTCCTGATTGTTCTCTTCAAATCTCTGTCTATCTATCTTGTTGGCCCCCTCCTTGACACAGTATGTCACGGATAATAATAGCTCCAAGCTCTAGAGACAGATGTGAGGTATTTACAATCCTCCACTACCTTTGTTTCCTTTTCAGATTTCATATTTTCACCAATGCTTAAGGAAAGCAGATCTGGATTAGTATCATTTTGTAATTCATAATCTGCTCACATTATCCTGATCAAACAAAGGCTGGATTTGTTTGTGTCCCCATTTTGATTTATTAGTGGGGGTATTGGGCAACGCAGCATGCAGAAAGTGTTGTGTTGAGGTTAGAGGGCAGTGCCCACCAGTAAACATTGTCTGCCTCACTGTCTCACTCACAGTATAGACAGACATTGCAGACAGAACAGACAACAGGAACCAGGGTTTAAACACCCTGACTGTGCAATGAAATCCTGGACAACAACATGCAAATTACAGACATATAATTCAACATAAAAAAAATGAATGAAACAAAATCAATAGAACAGAAATTCACATTATGATAATGACACGTAAAAACAATAATAACCACATGCATCCATGTCAGTTGGTTTAAATCTAGCTGCATTTAGAATCAGGGTGGGTGGATGGATGCTCATAGTAAAGGTGAGTAGCAGTATCTGTATTAAAGTCTATGTGGGCCAACATGGAGTCACATAGAAGATGAGACAACAATGAGCTCACTCGATTCAGCAGGAGACTTGCTGCGCCGGATCGGACCTGGACTCTTAGAACCTTTCTTCTTCATCATCCTGCACCCTTCTGTGAAGAGAAACGCAGAAGCACACGAACGACAGACAGACAGTGTGTGAGCATCAGACAAACCGTAATCACAGTAGCATCTTTCATGTGAAAGGCAGCATTGACAAAGAAATAGACGTTCATACAAACAGATTGACATGGACACTGTAAAATGTTAATTGATTACCAAATGGCATACAGATGTGTCTTTAATGAAGTCCATTGTTGCTGAAATGTTTTCAGCAAGGTGGGTAGTTTGGTGGTCTCTGTTGTACAAAGACTAGCTTCATAGTGAGCTTCAGTCTATGTGGTTTCTGTGTGTACAGCAATTATATATTGTGTATGCAGAGCGGTGAGGTTTACTGTCTGTAGACAGTATGCAGAGCGGTGAGGTTTACTGTCTGTAGACAGTATGCAGAGCGGTGAGGTTTACTGTCTGTACAGTAGTTGTGTGTGTCATGCAGTTTATTTTGGGTCATTGCATTAATAAGTGTAAAGAGTGCAGCATGAAGCCGACAGCCACAAAGACTGCTAGACATCCTCCCTCTGCTCACCTCTCCACTCCTCCTCTGCCTTCCTCTCAGCACTACAGTGCTTTTCTATTCCTCCACCCTACTCTCCTCTCTAAAAAGCTTCACTCCTCTAGCGCCCATCCCTCCTCCCTCCACTAGCGCCCATCCCTCCTCCCTCCACTAGCGCCCATCCCTCCTACCTCCACTAGCGCCCATCCCTCCTACCTCCACTAGCGCCCATCCCTCATTCCTCCACTAGCGCCCATCCCTCCTACCTCCACTAGCGCCCATCCCTCCTACCTCCTCTAGCGCCCATCCCTCCTACCTCCTCAGGCGCCCATCCCTCCTACCTCCTCTAGCGCCCATCCCTCCTACCTCCTCTAGCACCCATCCCTCCTCCCTCCTCTAGCGCCCAATCTCCTCTAGCGCCCATCCCTCCTCTAGCACCCATCCCTCCTCTAGCACCCATCCCTCCTCTAGCGCCCATCCCTCCACCTTCCTCAAGCACCCATTCCTCCTCTAGCGCACATCCCTCCTCCCTCCTCTAGCGCCCATCCCTCCTCCCTCCTCTAGCGCCCATCCCTCCTACCTCCTCTAGCGCCCATCCCTCCTCCCTCCTCTAGCGCCCAATCTCCTCTAGCGCCCATCCCTCCTCTAGCACCCATCCCTCCTCTAGCGCCCATCCCTCCACCTTCCTCAAGCACCCATTCCTCCTCTAGCGCACATCCCTCCTCCCTCCTCCCTCCTCTAGCGCCCATCCCTCCTCCCTCCTCTTGCGCCCATCCCTCCTCTTGCGCCCATCCCTCCTCCCTCCTCTTGCGCCCATCCCTCCTCCCTCCTCTTGCGCCCATCCCTCCTCCCTCCTCTTGCGCCCATCCCTCCTCCCTCCTCTAGCTCCCATCCCTCCTCCCTCCTCTAGCGCCCATCCCTCCTCCCTCCTCTAGCGCCCATCCCTCCACCCTCCTCTAGCGCCCATCCCTCCACCCTCCTCTAGCGCCCATCCCTCCACCCTCCTCTAGCGCCCATCCCTCCACCCTCCTCTAGCGCCCATCCCTCCACCCTCCTCTAGCGCCCATCCCTTCACCCTCCTCTAGCGCCCATCCCTCCACCCTCCTCTAGGGCCCATCCCTCCTCTAGCGCCCATCCCTCCTCTAGCGCCCATCCCTCTACCCTCCTCTAGCACCCATCCCTCCTCTAGCGCCCATCCCTCCACCCTTCTCTAGCGCCCATCCCTCCACCCTCCTCTAGCACCCATCCCTCCTCTAGCACGCATCCCTCCTCCTCTAGCGCCCACCCCTCCTAAAGCGCCCACCCCTCCTCTAGCGCCCACACCGCCTCTAGCGCCCACACCGCCTCTAGCGCCCACACTTCCTCTAGCGCCCACCCCTCCTCTAGCGCCGATCCTTCCTCGAGCGCCCATCCCTCCTCGAGCGCCCATCCTTCCTCGAGCGCCCACCCCTCCTCTAGCGCCCATCCCCTCCGCCAGCGCCCATCCCTCCTCTAGCGCCATCCCATCCGCCAGCACCCATCCCTCTTCTAGCGCCCACCCCTCCGCCCTCCTCTAGCGCCCATCCCTCCTCTAGCGCCCATCCCCTCCGCCAGCGCCCATCCCCTCCGCCAGCGCCCATCCCCTCCGCCAGCGCCCACCCCTCCGTCTAGCGCCCACCCCTCCGCCATCGCCCACCCCTCCTCTAGCGCCCATCCCTCCTCTAGCGCCATCCCCTCCGCCAGCGCCCACCCCTCCGTCTAGCGCCCACCCCTCCGCCATCGCCCACCCCTCCTCTAGCGCCCATCCCTCCTCTAGCGCCATCCCCTCCACCATCGCCCACCCCTCCTCTAGCGCCCACCCATCCACTAGCACCCACCCATCCACTAGCGGCCACCCATCCACTAGCGGCCACCCCTCCTCCCTCCTCCAGCGGCCACCCCTCCTCCCTCCTCCAGCGGCCATCCCTCTCCCCTCCTCCAGCGCCCCGCTCTCTTCCAGTATCCCTCTCTCGCCACTCCTCTAGCGCCCACCCTTCCTCTAGCGCCTATCCCCTCCGCCAGCGCCCATCCCCTCCTCTAGCGCCCACCCCTCCGTCTAGAACCCACCCCTCCGTCTAGAGCCCACCCCTCCGTCTAATCAAATCAAATACATTTATATAGCCCTTCTTACATCAGCTGATATCTCAAAGTGCTGTACTAAAACCCAGCCTAAAGCCCCAAACAGCAAGCAATGCAAGTGTAGAAGCACAGTGGCTAGGAAAAACTCCCTAGGAAGGCCAAAACCTAGGAAGAAACCTAGAGAGGAACCAGGCTATGAGGGGTGGCCAGTCCTCTTCTGGCTGTGCACGGTCTAACGCTCACCCCTCCGTCTAGAGCCCACCCCTGCGTCTAGAGCCCACCCCTCCGTCTACCGCCCACCCCTCCGTCTACAGCCCACCCCTCCGTCTAGAGCCCACCGCTCCGTCTAGAGCCCACCCCTCCGTCTAGAGCCCACACCTCCAGTCTAGAGCCCACACCTCCAGTCTAGAGCCCACACCTCCAGTCTAGAGCCCACCCCGTCTAGAGCCCACTCCTCCGTCTAGAGCCCACCCCTCCGTCTAGCGCCCACCCCTCCGTCTAGCGCCCACCCCTCCGTCTAGAGCCCACACCTCCGTCTAGAGCCCACCCCTCCGTCTAGCGCCCACCCCTCCGTCTAGCGCCCACCCCTCCGTCTAGCGCCCACACCTCCGTCTAGCGCCCACAACTCCGTCTAGAGCCCACACCTCCGTCTAGAGCCCACACCTCCGTCTAGAGCCCACACCTCCGTCTAGAGCCCACACCTCCGTCTAGAGCCCACCCCTCCGTCTAGCGCCCACCCCTCCGTCTAGCGTCCACCCCTCCGTCTAGAGCCCACCCCTCCGTCTAGAGCCCACCCCTCCGTCTAGAGCCCACCCCTCCATCTAGCGCCCACCCCTCCTCCCTCCTCTAGCACCCACCCCTCCTCCCTCCTCTAGCGCCCATCCCTCCTCTAGCGCCCACCCCTCCTCTAGCGCCCATCCCTCCTCTAGCGCCCATCCCTCCTCTAGCGCCCATCCCTCCTCTAGCGCCCATCCCTCCTCCCTCCTCTAGCGCCCATCCCTCCTCCCTCCTCTAGCGCCCATCCCTCCTCCCTCCTCTACCGCCCATCCCTCCTCTAGCGCCCATCCCTCCTCTAGCGCCCACCCCTCCTCTAGCGCCCACCCCTCCTCTAGCGCCCATCCCTCCTCTAGCGCCCATCCCTCCTCCCTCCTCTAGCGCCCATCCCTCCTCCCTCCTCTAGCGCCCATCCCTCCTCCCTCCTCTACCGCCCATCCCTCCTCCCTCCTCTACCGCCCATCCCTCCGCCAGCGCCCACCCCTTCGTCTAGCGCCCACCCCTCCGCCATCGCCCACCCCTCCTCTAGCGCCCATCCCTCCTCTAGCGCCATCCCCTCCGCCAGCGCCCACCCCTCCGTCTAGCGCCCACCCCTCCGCCATCGCCCACCCCTCCTCTAGCGCCCATCCCTCCTCTAGCGCCATCCCCTCCGCCATCGCCCACCCCTCCTCTAGCGCCCACCCATCCACTAGCACCCACCCATCCACTAGCGGCCACCCATCCACTAGCGGCCACCCCTCCTCCCTCCTCCAGCGGCCACCCCTCCTCCCTCCTCCAGCGGCCATCCCTCTCCCCTCCTCCAGCGCCCCACTCTCTTCCAGTACCCCTCTCTCGCCACTCCTCTAGCGCCCACCCTTCCTCTAGCGCCTATCCCCTCCGCCAGCGCCCATCCCCTCCTCTAGCGCCCACCCCTCCGTCTAGAACCCACCCCTCCGTCTAGAGCCCACCCCTCCGTCTAATCAAATCAAATACATTTATATAGCCCTTCTTACATCAGCTGATATCTCAAAGTGCTGTACTAAAACCCAGCCTAAAGCCCCAAACAGCAAGCAATGCAAGTGTAGAAGCACAGTGGCTAGGAAAAACTCCCTAGGAAGGCCAAAACCTAGGAAGAAACCTAGAGAGGAACCAGGCTATGAGGGGTGGCCAGTCCTCTTCTGGCTGTGCACGGTCTAACGCTCACCCCTCCGTCTAGAGCCCACCCCTCCGTCTAGAGCCCACCCCTCCGTCTACAGCCCACCCCTCCGTCTACAGCCCACCCCTCCGTCTAGAGCCCACCGCTCCGTCTAGAGCCCACCCCTCCGTCTAGAGCCCACACCTCCGTCTAGAGCCCACACCTCCAGTCTAGAGCCCACACCTCCAGTCTAGAGCCCACCCCGTCTAGAGCCCACTCCGTCTAGAGCCCACCCCTCCGTCTAGAGCCCACCCCTCCGTCTAGCGCCCACCTCTCCGTCTAGCGCCCACCCCTCCGTCTAGCGCCCACCCCTCCGTCTAGCGCCCACCCCTCCGTCTAGAGCCCACACCTCCGTCTAGAGCCCACCCCTCCGTCTAGCGCCCACCCCTCCGTCTAGCGCCCACACCTCCGTCTAGAGCCCACACCTCCGTCTAGAGCCCACACCTCCGTCTAGAGCCCACACCTCCGTCTAGAGCCCACACCTCCAGTCTAGAGCCCACACCTCCAGTCTAGAGCCCACTCCGTCTAGAGCCCACCCCTCCGTCTAGCGCCCACCCCTCCGTCTAGCGTCCACCCCTCCGTCTAGAGCCCACCCCTCCGTCTAGAGCCCACCCCTCCATCTAGCGCCCACCCCTCCTCCCTCCTCTAGCACCCACCCCTCCTCCCTCCTCTAGCGCCCATCCCTCCTCTAGCGCCCACCCCTCCTCTAGCGCCCATCCCTCCTCTAGCGCCCATCCCTCCTCTAGCGCCCATCCCTCCTCCCTCCTCTAGCGCCCATCCCTCCTCCCTCCTCTAGCGCCCATCCCTCCTCCCTCCTCTACCGCCCATCCCTCCTCTAGCGCCCATCCCTCCTCCCTCCTCTAGCGCCCACACCTCCTCCAGCACCCACCCCTCCTCCCTCCTCTAGCGCCCATCCCTCCTCTAGCGCCCACCCCTCCTCTAGCGCCCATCCCTCCTCTAGCGCCCATCCCTCCTCTAGCGCCCATCCCTCCTCCCTCCTCTAGCGCCCATCCCTCCTCCCTCCTCTAGCGCCCATCCCTCCTCCCTCCTCTACCGCCCATCCCTCCTCTAGCGCCCATCCCTCCTCTAGCGCCCATCCCTCCTCCCTCCTCTAGCGCCCACACCTCCTCCAGCACCCATCCCTCCTCCAGAGCCCACCCCTCCGTCTAGAGCCCACCCCTCCGTCTAGAGCCCACCCCTCCGTCTAGAGCCCACCCCTCCGTCTAGCGCCCACCCCTCCGTCTAGCGCCCACCCCTCCTCTAGCGCCCACCCCTCCTCTAGCGCCCATCCCTCCTCTAGCGCCCATCTCTCCTCTAGCGCCCATCCCTCCACCTTCCTCAAGCACCCATTCCTCCTCTAGCGCACATCCCTCCTCCCTCCTCCCTCCTCTAGCGCCCATCCCTTTTCCCTCCTCTAGCGCCCATCCCTCCTCCCTCCTCTAGCGCCCATCCCTCCTCCCTCCTCTAGCGCCCATCCCTCCTCTAGCGCCCATCCCTCCTCCCTCCTCTAGCGCCCACACCTCCTCCAGCACCCATCCCTCCTCCAGGACCCATCCCTCCTCCAGGACCCATCCCTCCTCCAGGACCCATCCCTCCTCCAGGACCCATCCCTCCTCCCTCCACCCTCATCTCGTGTCCATCCCTCCACCCTCCTCTCGTGTCCATCCCTCCACCCTCCTCTCGTGTCCATCGTGTCCATCCCTCCCCTTCATGCACCAGGAGTCACACAGCCAGATGTCTGTGTGCCAGTGCTCGTGTGAAATGCCACCGGGTATTCAAAAATCCTTCACACCTAAAGAGCATATTAGACACTCACTTCCCCTCTACACCACGCTCACCCCGCCCCTGTCTGGAAGAGTGGTTTAGTCTATGAAATACTCTGCTACACCCCCAGGGAGAGGAAATTATATGACCCAAAGATGACAGAAGTGTTCTTAAAATGACAGATTTGACTTATCTGAAATAGCCTTATGTATTTAGACTTTTAAAGGGTTAATTAAAGGGCTTTGAGTTCAGTCCACATTTGCCATGGCCAATTGAAGGTGATCCAATTCTGCTTGTAGTGATGCTTATTAAATACTGAGCTACATACACTCCCCTCTGTCTCCTGCAATGGCCATCAAAACTGGATACATTTTTACGTGTAAATCCGATTAAGCAACAGGATCCAAATCTATACCAAATATGTCTGTGTATGGTGATAGGATTGGATTATCTCTGACTGTGCTGTATCAGTTTGGACCAGTGCAGTGTGTGAAAGACAGGGCCACTCCGTTCCTCGCTCCTGGCCCCACCCAGGCCAACTCAGTGGTCTCCAGCAGACATAATATGATGTCAGTGTGATGTCGGCATGACCCCACTGACCTTGGTTATTAAAGGCCCCCTGGGCTGATTTGGGTTTGGTTCCAGAGGGGTAGAGCGCTGAAAGAAAGGAACCACAACATTAAAGCACACGGGCCAACTCCTCAGTCAAGGACCCAGAGGACTGGCAGGGGGTTAGGAAATAGACCCTGCCTAAAACATATCAATCCTACACTGATAGTGTACCGTAATCATGTATATGATTTCCCCTTGTTACTGAGCTCTCTGCTATAGAGAGGTGTGACGGTGCTTGGGAGAGGGAGCTGAATGTGCAGTGGCCTGTGTAGCTATTATGTGAAAATAACCTTTAAAACACCTGTAGGAAGTGGCCAGGCTGGGTAGTGTAGCTCTACTTCTCTCCTCCACCCAGAGTCAGTATCAGCACCAATGATCTCAACCTGTCACCAACAAGATGAATGGCTGTTCCTCCACCCAGACTTATCTTTCCCTGCTGCTTACTGCCACAACACAGCAGACCAATACTTGACATTTACATTCACTACACACACACATGAATACACAGTGGCACACACTATATTTATTCTGGTAAGTAAGAGGCATCTGTTCTAGTGTAGCCTGGAAATGCCTGTCCTACATGTAGGCCTGTCTTTTAAAATGTGATGGGAGGAACACATAGAATGGCCATTCTTAAGTCCTTCCCATTATGGCCCTGGCGGTACCTGATCCTGTTTGGCATTTGAGGTGCCCTAGAGACTACTTACCACTCTATTTACATGTCATCCCCCAAGATGGCATAGCAGTTCAGACGTATTTTTGTCCTTGTCCTGTCGTGTCCCGTATATATATATATATTTACAACTTTTTTTTCACATACATTTTTAATTTTCCAAAAACTCATCTTCAGAACACTCTCCTGCAATCCGCTTCACCAATTTATATTGATATAAAAAAGTATTATTTACCTCAGATCTGTGATCCTCCGAGAGGCTAGCCAGAAATTAGCCAGAAGCTAGCCGGGAGCTAGCCAGAAGCTGGTCCAGAAGCTACTCTGAAGCTGGTTCAGGGGCTAGTTCAGAAGCTAGTTAGCTAATTTACTGGCTAATCGTTGGTACTCAGCTGACCACGGTTTGTGGTCATCGGCTGTCCTTTGGCTCGAGAATCTATCGCCAGTTTTGTACGGCGCGGTGCAGCGCAGCGCGGCTCGGAGCGGAACATATCGGACCAATTTTTCTCTCCATGTCCCTGGATTTCGGCCGCTGGCTCTGGACGTCCATGCCTGGATCTCGCAGCCAGCTAGCTGCTATCCGTGTGACTATCGGCTTTCGTCGATTCCGGAGCTAACATCAATTGTTCCGGAGCTAGCCAGCTGAAGAGTTCCATCAATCACTCCTGGGCTGCAGTCACCTATCCGGACCTGTTTTGCTGCCTACGCGGAGCCCCACCGGGCCTTCACGGCTGGACTGCCGACGTTGTCTACCCGAGGGAATTGTCCGGCTGGCTCCTCCGGCGCAACGTTGCCTGGGCGCCCATCTGCAGCCTGCTAGCCGTTGACTATCTTATCGGCTGCTATCTGAATAGACAATCGGACAATTTTTATTTTATTTTATTTTTATTTATTTATTTATTTTTCTTCTTGGGCCTCTATAACTATATCTATTGTTTTTATTTTTGTTGTTGTTGTGTGATTTGGATTAATCCCCTCTACCACACGGAAACCCACTAATCTACTGACGGAACGCAAGAGTTGGCTAATAACAGACCTCCATCCTATGCTAGCTTGCTCCTATGCTAGCTTGCTACCGATTTAGCTGTCTAAATCGCCGTGACCCCCAACCAACCTCTCCACTCACTGGACCCTTTTGATCACTCGACTGAGCATGCCTCTCCTTAATGTCAATATGCCTTGTCCATTGCTGTTCTGGTTAGTGTTTATTGGCTTATTTCACTGTAGAGCCTCTAGTCCTGCTCATTATACCTTATCCAACCTATTAGTTCCACCACCCACACATGCAATGACATCTCCTGGTTTCAATGAGACAATATCTCTCTCTTCATCACTCAATACCTAGGTTTACCTCCACTGTATTCACATCCTACCTTACCTTTGTCTGTACATTATACCTTGATGCTATTTTATCGACCCCAGAAACCTCCTTTTACTCTCTGTTCCAGACGTTCTAAACGACCAATTCTTATTGCTTTTAGCCGCACCCTTATTCTACTCCTACTCTGTTCATCTGGCGATGTAGATGCACCCTGCAGTGCCTAGCTCCACTCCTATTCCCAAGGCGCTCTCTTTTGACAACTTCTGTAACTGTAATAGCCTTGGTTTCATGCATGTTAACATTAGAAGCCTCCTCCCTAAGTTTGTTCTATTCACTGCTTTAGCACACTCTGCCAACCCGGATGTTCTAGCTGTGTCTGAATCCTGGCTTAGGAAGACCACCAAAAATTCAGACATTTTAATTCCAAACTACAACATTTTCAGACAAGATAGAACTGCCAAAGGGGGCGGTGTTGCAATCTACTGCAAAGATAGCCTGCAGAGTTCTGTCCTACTATCCAGGTCTGTACCCAAACAATTTGAACTTCTACTTTTAAAAAATCCACCTCTCTAAAAACAAGTCTCTCACCGTTGCCGCCTGATATAGACCACCCTCTGCCCCCAGCTGTGCTCTGGACACCATATGTGAACTGATTGCCCCCCATCTTTCTTCAGAGCTTGTGCTGCTAGGCGACCTAAACTGGAACATGCTTAACACCCCAGCCATCCTACAATCTAAACTTGATGCCCTCAACCTCACACAAATTATCAATGAACCTACCAGGTACCTCCCCAAAGCCTTAAACACGGGCACCCTCATAGATATCATCCTAACCAACTTGCCCTCTAAATACACCTCTGCTGTTTTCAACCAAGATCTCAGCAATCACTGCCTCATTGCCTGCATCCGTAATGGGTCAGCGGTCAAACGACCTCCACTCATCACTGTAAAACGCTCCCTGAAACACTTCAGCGAGCAGGCCTTTCTAATCGACCTGGCCGGGGTATCCTGGAAGGATATTGATCTCATCCCGTCAGTAGAGGATGCCTGGATATTTTTTTTAAATTCCTTCCTAACCATCGTAAATAAACATGCCCCATTCAAGAAATTTAGAACCAGGAACAGATATAGCCCTTGGTTCTCCCCAGACCTGACTGCCCTTAACCAACACAAAAACATCCTATGGCGTTCTGCATTAGCATCGAACAGCCCCTGTGATATGCAGCTGTTCAGGGAAGCTAGAAACCATTATACACAGGCAGTTAGAAAAGCCAAGGCTAGCTTTTTCAAGCAGAAATTTGCTTCCTGCAATTTGCTTCCTCAAAAAAGTTCTGGGACACTGTAAAGTCCATGGAGAATAAGAACACCTCCTCCCAGCTGCCCACTGCACTGAAGAACACTGTCACCACTGATAAATCCACCATAATTGAGAATTTCAATAAGCATTTTTCTACGGCTGGCCATGCTTTCCACCTGGCTACTCCTACCCCGGTCAACAGCACTGCACCCCCCACAACAACTCGCCCAAGCCTTCCCCATTTCTCCTTCTCCCAAATCTGCTCAGCTGATGTTCTGAATGAGATGCAAAATCTGGACCCCTACAAATCAGCCAGGCTAGACAATCTGGACCCTTTCTTTCTAAAAATTATCTGCCAAAATTGTTGCCACCCCTATTACTAGCCTGTTCAACCTCTCTTTCGTGTCGTCTGAGATTCCCAAAGATTGGAAAGCAGCTGCGGTCATCCCCCTCTTCAAAGGGGGTGACACTCTTGACCCAAACTGCTACAGACCTATATCTATCCTACCATGCCTTTCTAAGGTCTTCGAAAGCCAAGTCAACAAACAGATTAACGACCATTTCGAATCTCACCATACCTTCTCTGCTATGCAATCTGGTTTCAGAGCTGGTCATGGGTGCACCTCAGCCACGCTGAAGGTCCTAAATGATATCTTAACCGCCATCGATAAGAAACATTACTGTGCAGCCGTATTCATTGATCTGGCCAAGGCTTTCGACTCTGTCAATCACCACATCCTCATCGGCAGACTCGACAGCCTTGGTTTCTCAAATGATTGCCTCGCCTGGTTCACCAACTACTTCTCTGATAGAGTTCAGTGTGTCAAATCGGAGGGTCTGCTGTCCGGACCTCTGGCAGTCTCTATGGGGGTGCCACAGGGTTCAATTCTTGGACCGACTCTCTTCTCTGTATACATCAATGAGGTCGCTCTTGCTGCTGGTGAGTCTCTGATCCACCTCTACGCAGACGACACCATTCTGTATACTTCTGGCCCTTCTTTGGACACTGTGTTAACAACCATCCAGGCAAGCTTCAATGCCATACAACTCTCCTTCCGTGGCCTCCAATTGCTCTTAAATACAAGTAAAACTAAATGCATGCTCTTCAACCGATCGCTACCTGTACCTACCCGCCTGTCCAACATTACTACTCTGGACGGCTCTGACTTAGAATACGTGGACAACTACAAATACTTAGGTGTCTGGTTAGACTGTAAACTCTCCTTCCAAACCCATATCAAACATCTCCAATCCAAAGTTAAATCTAGAATTGGCTTCCTATTTCGCAACAAAGCATCCTTCACTCATGCTGCCAAACATACCCTTGTAAAACTGACCATCCTACCAATCCTCGACTTTGGCGATGTCATTTACAAAATAGCCTCCAATACCCTACTCAACAAATTGGATGCAGTCTATCACAGTGCAATCCGTTTTGTCACCAAAGCCCCATATACTACCCACCATTGCGACCTGTACGCTCTCGTTGGCTGGCCCTCGCTTCATACTCGTCGCCAAACCCACTGGCTCCATGTCATCTACAAGACCCTGCTAGGTAAAGTCCCCCCTTATCTCAGCTCGCTGGTCACCATTGCATCTCCCACCTGCAGCACACGCTCCAGCAGGTATATCTCTCTAGTCACCCCCAAAACCAATTCTTTCTTTGGCCGCCTCTCCTTCCAGTACTCTGCTGCCAATGACTGGAACGAACTACAAAAATCTCTGAAACTGGAAACACTTATCTCCCTCACTAGCTTTAAGCACCAACTGTCAGAGTAGCTCACATATTACTGTACCTGTACATAGTCCACCTATAATTTAGCCCAAACAACTACCTCTTGCCCTACTGTATTTAATTAATTTATTTATTTTGCTCCTTTGCACCCCATTATTTTTTATTTCTACTTTGCACATTCTCCCATTGCAAATCTACCATTCCAGTGTTTTACTTGCTATATTGTATTTACTTTGCCACCATGGCCTTTTTGCCTTTACCTCCCTTATCTCACCTCATTTGCTCACATCGTATATAGACTTGTTTATACTGTATTATTGACTGTATGTTTGTTTTACTCCATGTGTAACTCTGTGTCGTTGTATGTGTCGAACTGCTTTGCTTTATCTTGGCCAGGTCGCAATTGTAAATGAGAACTTGTTCTCAACTTGCCTACCTGGTTAAATAAAGGTGAAATAAATAAAATAAATAAATGTCTAAAACCTCATTTACACCATCTAAATAATGAGCTCTAGTGCAATACTGATTTGAAAGACCTATAAAGAAAAAACTCCAAAAGGAGACAAAAGAAGAAGGCAATGTGATGTATTTGCCAGTCACTCCATTGAACAGCTAGCTACCATAATCTACATGTGGACTGAGCTGTATGTTGACATAACTGAGTCCGGCCTCCAGCCTAAATCTGGATTTTCTGGGGTTCTGGGGTGCTGATATTTTATTTAGCTATATATTTCAGAGAGATTATTTCCTTTCTAAATCAGAGCTGCAAGTTCCTATCTGCACTGTGTGTGTGTGTGTGTGTGTGTGTGTGTGTGTGATGTGTGTGTGAGAGAGAGAGAGAGAGAGAGAAAGAAATATACAGTGACTAAAATACCACTATCACATTGACAGATTAGAGAATTTCACAAAAGGTTACAAAACTTCCTATGTTGCAATGTATACAGTACAAATATAATGCATGTCACATCATAGAAAATGGGCAATATTTTAGATAGAACAGTAACAGTAACATTTGACCACAGTAAAACAGTGACTTTTGCAGTGTATGAGGGAAACAGGTTCTGGTCCCAGGAACTTAAGCAGGGAACAGTGATTCAGTGAGAGTGGTGTGAAGGGGGACTAGCCGTGTTACAGTGGTGTAGTTAGTGACTAGTGGTGTAGTTAGTGACTAGTGGTGTAGTTGGTGACTAGCCGTGTTACAGTGGTGTAGTTAGTGACTAGCCGTGTTACAGTGGTGTAGTTAGTGACTAGCCGTGTTACAGTGGTGTAGTTAGTGACTAGTGGTATAGTTAGTGACTAGTGGTATAGTTAGTGACTAGTGGTATAGTTAGTGACTAGTGGTATAGTTAGTGACTACTGGTGCTACAGTGGTATAGTTAGTGACTACTGGTGCTACAGTGGTATAGTTAGTGACTACTGGTGCTACAGTGGTATAGTTAGTGACTACTGGTGCTACAGTGGTGTAGTTAGTGACTACTGGTGCTACAGTGGTGTAGTTAGTGACTACTGGTGCTACAGTGGTGTAGTTAGTGACTAGCCGTGTTACAGTGGTGTAGTTAGTGACTAGTGGTATAGTTAGTGACTAGTGGTATAGTTAGTGACTAGTGGTATAGTTAGTGACTACTGGTATAGTTAGTGACTACTGGTGCTACAGTGGTATAGTTAGTGACTACTGGTGCTACAGTGGTGTAGTTAGTAACTAGCCGTGTTACAGTGGTGTAGTTAGTGACTACTGGTATAGTTAGTGACTACTGGTGCTACAGTGGTATAGTTAGTGACTACTGGTGCTACAGTGGTATAGTTAGTGACTACTGGTGCTACAGTGGTGTAGTTAGTGACTACTGGTGCTACAGTGGTGTAGTTAGTGACTACTGGTGCTACAGTGGTGTAGTTAGTGACTACTGGTGCTACAGTGGTGTAGTTAGTGACTACTGGTGCTACAGTGGTGTAGTTAGTGACTACTGGTGCTACAGTGGTGTAGTTAGTGACTACTGGTGCTACAGTGGTGTAGTTAGTGACTACTGGTGCTACAGTGGTGTAGTTAGTGACTACTGGTGTGGCTGCTCTCACCATTCTCATCCAGAGAGAAGTCATCCTGGGCATAGCGGAACTTCTCAGGGCCACAGGCAATGAAGACATCATCATCACCAAAGAAATCCTGAAGACAGGTGACCTGGAGGAGCAGAGAGACAGTACCATTTGAGAATGCAGGCCTGCAACAACACATATCAGATGTAAAATAAATCCATCTTAGACAATGACCAGTGTAACATCTCAGCACTACTACCTCCTTGACTCCTCATTTTCTCCCAGGTCACATCATGCTACTAACAGTGGCGGGAGCAGATTGGCTGAATACCCGGGGCGCGGGGTGCAGGGGTGTTTGGAGTGGATCAGGTCCCAGGCTCCCATGACTGTTATGATTATTTATTTACATGCTAATAAACACGTTAATTGTACCTAATAGAGCAGATAAAGTTTCACATGCGGAAGTAACACGTATGGCGCGAGAGACTCAATGGGAGGGAGACTAGAACAGACCCAGAAGTTCTGACTGAGCGCACATTTGAGTGCCCTAGGACAGTCCATTAACTTTGTGCTGTTAAATTTTATGCTATGAAATCGTGCGATTTCATTGGGGCAGTTCCCCCTCATAGCAAATAGCTGTAAAAACAATCCAAGCAATGTAGCCACAGCCTATGTGCCAGCAGAGCTGCTGTCAGAGTCACAGAGGGGCAGAGCAGTAAGTAACTGAACAGCTTGTTTTGAACAATAGATTTTAGAAATGTCACGCCCTGGTCGAAGTATTTTGTGTTTATATCTTTATTTATTTGGTCAGGCCAGGGTGTGGCATGGGTTTTTGTATGTGGTGTGTATGTATGGGGATTGTAGCTAGTGGGGTGTTCTAGTTAAGTCTATGGCTGTCTGAAGTGGTTCTCAATCAGAGGCAGGTGTTTATCGTTGTCTCTGATTGGGAACCATATTTAGGCAGCCATATTCTTTGAGTTTGTCGTGGGTGATTGTCCTTAGTGTCCTTGTTCCTGTCTTTGTTAGTTTACACAAGTATAGGCTGTTTTGGTTTTGTTCATTACGTTCTTTTGTTTTGTAGTGTTTGTATTAATTCATGTTTACGTTTGTTCATTAAACATGGATCGCAATCTACACGCTGCATTTTGGTCCGATCCTTGTTCCACCTCTTCGTCAGAGGAGGAGATAGAAGAAAGCCGTTACAAGAAACAGGAACAATTTACACATGTACCACACTTTCATGAGCATTTAAAACATAATCCATGAATGAATGAATGAATGAATGATATATATATACATACAGTTGAAGTCTACATACAAAAAGTTTACATACACTGGAGTCATTAAAACTGTTTTTTCAACCACTCCACAAATCTCTTGTTAACAAACTATAGTTTTGGCAAGTCGGTTAGGACATCTACTTTGTGCATGACAAGTCATTTTTCCAACAATTGTTTACAGACATATTATTTCACTTATAATTCACTGTATCATAATTACAGTGGGTCAGAAGTTTACATACACTAACTTGACTGTGCCTTTAAACAGCTTGGAAAATTCCAGAAAATTATGTCATGGCTTTAGAAGCTTCTGATAGGCTAATTGACATCATTTGAGTCAATTGGAGGTGTTACCTGTGGATGTATTTCAAGGCCTACTTTCAAACTCAGTGCCTCTTTGCTTGACATCATGGGAAAATCTAAAGAAATCAGCCAAAATACCACTACTAAAGGACACCAATAATAAGAAGAGACTTGCTTGGTCTAAGAGACACGAGCAATGGACATTAGACCGGAAATCTGTCCTTTGGTCTGATGATTCCAAATTTGAGAATTTTGGTTCCAACCTCTGTCTTTGAGATGCAGAATAGGTGAATGGATGATCTCCGCATGTGTGGTTCCCACCATGAAGAATGGAGGAGGTGTGATGGTCTGGGGGTGCTTTACTGGTGACACTGTCTGTGATTTATTTAGAATTCAAGGCACAACTTAACAAGCATGGCTACCACAGCATTCTGAAGCGATACGCCATCCCATCTGGTTTGCGCTTAGTGGGACTATTTTATTTATTTGATTTATTTCACCTATTTAACCAGGTAGTTCTCATTTACAACTGCGACCTGGCCAAGATAAAGCAAAGCAGTGCGACACAAATAACAACACAGAGTTACACTTGGAATGAACAAGCGTACAGTCAATAACACAACAGAAAAAAGAAAGTCTATATACAGTGTGTGTCACGCCCTGACCATAGTTTGCTTTGTACGTTTCTATGTTTTGTTTGGTCAGGGTGTGATCTGAGTGGGCATTCTATGTTGTATGTCTAGTTTGTCTGTTTCTGTGTTTGGCCTGATATGGTTCTCAATCAGAGGCAGGTGTTAGTCGTTGTCTCTGATTGGGAACCATATTTAGGTAGCCTGTTTTGTCATTGTGGGTTGTGGGTGATTGTCTATGTTAGTTGCTTGTGTCAGCACATTTCGTATATAGCGTCACGGTCATTGTTTATTCATTGTTTTGTTCAGTTTACTTCGTGTTTTCGTCATCCTTTAAAATTATGCATTCACACCACGCTGCGCTTTGGTCCGCTTCTTACGACGGTCGTGACAGTGTGTGCAAATGGCGTGAGGGGGTAAGGCAATAAATAGGCCATAGTAGCAAGTAATTACAATTTAGCAAATAACACTGGAGTGATAAATGTGCAGATGATGATGGGCAAGTAGAAATACTGGTGTACAAAAGAGCAGAAAAGTAAATAAAATAAAAACAAGATGGGGTAGGTAGATTGGATGGGCTATTTACAGATGGGCTATGTACAGCTGCAGCGATCAGTTAGCTGCTCGGATAGCTGATGTTTAAAAAGTTAGTGAGGGAAATATAAGTCTCCAGCTTCAGCGATTTTTGCAATTCGTTCCAGTCATTGGCAGCAGAGAACTGGAAGGAAAGGCGGCCAAAGGAGCTGTTGGCTTTGGGGATGACCAGTGAGATATACCTGCTGGAACGTGTGCTACGGGTGGGTGTTGTTATCGTGACCAGTGAGCTGAGACAAGGCGGACCTTTACCTAGCAAAGACTTATAGATGACCTGGAGCCAGTGGGTCTGGCGAGGAATATGTAGCGAGGGCCAGCCAACTAGAGCATACAGGTCACAGCGGTGGGTGGTATATGGGGCTTTGGTGACAAAACAGATGGCACTGGGATGGACTGAATCCAGTTTGCTGAGTAGAGTGTTGGTGGCTATTTTGTAAATGACATCACCAAAGTCGAGGATCGGAAGGATAGTCAGTTTTACTAGGGTATGTTTGGCGGCGTGAGTGAAAGTCTTTGTTGCGAAATAGAAAGCCGATTCCAGATGTAATTTTGGATTGGAGGTGTTTAATATGAGTCTGGAAGGAGAGTTTACAGTCTAGCCAGACACCTAGGTATTTGTAGTTGTCCACATAATCAGAACCGTCCAGAGTAGTGATGCTAGTCGGGCAGGCGGGTGTGGGCAGCGAACGGTTGAAAAGCAAGCTTTTAGTTTAACTAGCGTTTAAGAGCAGTTGGAGGACACGGAAGGAGTGTAGTATGGCATTGAAGCTCGTTGGAGGTTTGTTAACACAGTGTCCAAAGGGCCAGATGTATACAGAATGGTGTCGTCTGTGTAGAGGTGGATCAGGGAATCACCCGCATCAAGAGCGGCATCGTTGATGTATACAGAGAAAAGAGTCGGCCCGAGAATTGAACCCTGTTGTACCCCCATAGAGATTGCCAGAGGTCCGGACAACAGGCCCTCCGATTTGACACACTGAAATCTGTCTGAGAAGTAGTTGGTGAATCAGGCGAGGCAGTCATTTGAGAAACCAAGGCTGTTGAGTCTGTCGATAAGAATACAGTGATTGACAGAGTCGAAAGCCTTGTCCAGGTCGATTTACTGTGCAGCCGGCTTCAATCTTTTATCAATGGCGGTTATGTTATCATTTAGTACCTTGAAAGTGTCTGAACTCTTTCAGAACATCTACTATCAGGATTTGGGTGAAGTAGAAACTGGGGAGGCTTGGACAAGTAGTTGCGGGGGGGTGCGGAGCTGTTGGCCGGGGTTGGGGTAGCCAGGAGGAAAGCATGGCCAGCCATAGAAAAATGCTTGTTGAAATTCTCGATTATCGTGGATTTATCGGTGGTGACAGTGTTACCTAGCCTCAGTGCAGTGGGAAGCTGGGAGGGGGTGCTCTTGTTCTCCATGGACTCCATGTCCCAAAACATTTTGGAGTTAGAGCTACAGGCTGCAAATTTATGTTTGAAAAAGCTAGTCTTTGCTAGCTGACTTCCGTGAACAGTTGCTTATCGCGGAATCTATTCGATTCTATTGCAGTCCACCACAGGATGTTTTTATGCTGGTCGAGGGCAGTCAGGTCTGGAGTGAACCAAGGGCTATATCTGTTCTTAGTTCTACATTTTTTTTAAAGGTGCATGCTTATTTAAGATTGTGAGGAAATTACTGCTGAATTGGAGAATCGCTTCTTGAATCGGGGCTACAGCGTTCAGGTCCTGAAAGATGCCGGTATAAGGGCTGACAGATAGAACTTGTTGTGAAGGGGGGTGCCTCGTGATACATCGGAGAGAGTGTATTTTGTTACAAGATACAGCACTGAAGCAGAGAGCATTAAAATAATCATTAAAAACAATTGGGCGCTGTACTGCAGCGCCAGCTGTGCCATCAGAGTCCCTGGGTTCGCGCCCAGGCTCTGTCGCGACCGGGAGGTCCGTGGGGCGACGCACAATTGGCCTAGCGTCGCCCGGGTTAGGGAGGGCTTGGTCGGTAGGGGTGTCCTTGTCTCATTGCGCACCAGCGACTCCTGTGGCGGGCTGGGCGCAGTGTACGCTAACCAAGGTGGCCAGGTGCACTGTGTTTCCTCTGGCGCATTGGTGCGGCTGGCTTCCGGGTTGGATGTGCGCTGTGTTAAAGAAGCAGCGGCTTGGTTGGTTGTGTATCGGAGGACGCATGACTTTCAACCTTCGTCTCTCCCGAGCCCGTACGGGAGTTGTAGCGATGAGACAAGATAGTAGCTACTACAACAATTGGATACTACGAAATTGGGGAGAAAAAGGGGTAAAATTTAAAATAAAATAAAAAATAAAAACAATTGGGGAATCATCCAAAGTGATACACTACTACGCCAAGTCTTTCCTGAGCCATCAGTCATAAGCTTTAAGAGATGTCCTACCCTAAATGACAAATTAGTCCACAGTTATCTTCCGGGTGACTCTCAGAAAACCCAAGCTCTTTTAAATGTAACCATTGCAACCATTGCAGTGATATTGCACAGAATAAGTATTTTGTTGACACAGCTTCCAAAATGGAGTATTACGTCAAGCATTTCATTAACTGTAAAACCACTCATGTCATCTATAGATTGGAATGTCCACAGTGCAGGGTGTTCTACATTGGAAGGACAAAGAGATGCCTTCAAGACCGCTTAGCGGAACACAAGTACGCCATACGGGTAGGTAATGAAGACTACCCCATGACAAGGCACTACAAGTCCCTACACCATGGCAACCCTGCCTCTCTACAAGCTATGGGTATTGATCATATTCCAGCCTCTATTAGAAAATGGGACTGCCTTTAACAGTTAAACCAAAGGGACAGTTTTGGGATTTACAAACTACAGGCCACAAAATACCCTGGTTTAAATGAAGATATGGATTTCTCACCCTTCCTGTAGGGTCGTGCTGGGTCCATTTGCTTTCATCTAGTGGACATTTTGCTCTATTGCCCTCAGCTATGGTTAGACTGTTGTTGTTCATGTTTTGCTGTGTTCTAGTGTACTATGGAATATTTAGCTTTCTTTTTCTTGACACTTCTCCCAGTCATATTTAAGGTTAGAACTACCTTTTAGTGTTCTGATACTTGTAGTTTGGAGTTGTATTTTTATGATAACATAGCTACAGTATTTCAATGTGTATAGTATTGCTTACTAGGTGTGTCCAATCAATTGTGTAACCACTCCCTCTTCGGGCTAATTGATAAGCTGTTTAAAAGAGGACCTTGTATTCCTTTTTTTTTGTACTCTCTGACGAAGGCCATGCAGCCGAAACGCGTCGTTTAAAAAAAACGTTGTTTCTATTGAACATGCCATACTAATAAAGACATTTTAATTAATTATATGAAGAGTGCTTTGGTCCTCCTTCCTTTTTGATTTACCCCTTTTACCAAAGAGCACCTATCTACCAAAATGTACAATTGTGTAGCTTAGTAGCGCTTCCCTTCCTCCTCTTTCTACTATTTATAAAGCCCTTCTTACATCAGCTGATATCTCAAAGTTCTGTACATAATCCCAGCCTAAAACCCCAAACAGCAAGCAATGCAGGTGTAGAAGCACGGTGGCTAGGAAAACTCTCTAGAAAGGCCAGAACCTAGGAAGAAACCTAGAGAGGAACCAGGCTATGAGGGGTGGCCAGTCCTCTTCTGGCTGTGCCGGGTGGAGATAACAGAACATGGCCAAGATGTTCAAATGTTCATAAATGACCAGCATGGTCAAATAATAATAATCACAGTGGTTGTAGAGGGTGTAACAGTTCAGCACCTCAGGAGTAAATGTCATTCAGAGTAATTCTACCGCTCCTGCTGTCTCCAGAGAGAAGTGTTTTAGGGAGCGGATGACAGTGATGTGGGGTGGTCGTTTGACCGCAGGCAATGAGGTACTGATCGCTGAGATCCTGATTGAAAACAGCAGAGGTGTATTTGGAAGGCAAGTTGGTCAGGATAATATCTATGAGGGTGCCCATGTTTACAGATTTAGGGTTGGTGGGTTTCTTGAAAATTTGTGTGAGATTGAGGGAATCTGAGATTGTCGGACTGCCGAGGTGTTAAGCATATCCCAGTTTAGGTCACCTAACAGAATGAACTCTGAAGATAGATGAGGGGCAATCAATTCACATATAGTGTCTAGGGCACAGTTGGGAGCTGGGGGGGGTCTATAACAGGCAGCAACAGTGAGAGACTTAGTTCTAGAGAGATTCATTTTTAAAATTAGAAGCTCGAATTGTTTGGGCATAGACCTGGAAAGTATGACAGAACTTTCCAAGCTATCTCTGCAGTAGATTGCAACTCCACCGCCTTTGGCACTTTCTTGAAGGAAAATGTTGTAGTCGGGGATGGAATGGTGGGATGGTGGCCTTCCTAAGCCAGGATTCAGACACGGCAAGGACATCAAGGTTGGCAGAGTGTGCTGAAGCAGTGAGAAAAACAAACTTACGGAGGAGGCTTCTGATGTTAACATGCATGAAACCAAGCCTTTTTTGGTTACAGAAGTCAACAAATGAGAGTGCCTGGGGACACACATGGCCTGGGTTAACCTTCACATCACCCGAGGAACAGAGGAGGAGTAGGATGAGGGTACGGCTGAAGGCTATCAAAACTGGTCGTCTAGTACGTTGGGGACAGAGAATAAAAGGAGCAGATTTCTGGGCATGGTAGAATAGATTCAGGGCATAATGTACAGACAGGGTTATGGTGGGGTACGGGTACAGTGGAGGTAAACTCAGGCATTTTGTGATGATAAGAGAGATTGCATCTCTGGACATACTAATTATGCTGCGTGAGGTCACCACATGTGTGGGAGGTGGGAAAAAGGAGGTATCTGAGGCATGTTGAGTGGGACTAGGGGCTCCGCAGTAAACTAAAAAATGATAACTATCCTAAACAACAATATATAATGCATATTGACATTTGAGAGAGACAAAGCGAGGCATAAAGCAATCACAGGTGTTGATTGGGAGAGCTAGCTAAGACAACAACGGGTAAGACAACAACAGGTAAAATGGCAATGAATGGGCAGAGAGGGTCAGTTAACTACACACAGGGCCTGAGTTCAAGGCTGTGGCTGACAGATAAACAAAAATAAACAAAATGGAGTACCGTGATTAATGAACAGTCCAGCAGGCATCAGCTATGTAGCCAAGTGATCATAGGGTCCAGTGAACAACAATAGGTTAAACAGGGAAGCCACTGGGTAGTCCTTACTACCTAGCAAGCTGTAGACATGGCTTTAAAGTTAGCAGGCCGGGGCTAGTAGAAGCGCCTGCGCCGACGTCTGGCAAAGGCCGTTGGGGGCACAGCTGATAGAGTTACGTTGGCAGACCAGTCGTGGTGGAACGGCGGGGCTTCGTGTCATTTGTTTTTCAACAGGACAATGACCCAAATCACAACTCCAGGCTATGTAAGGGCTATTTGACCAAGAAGGAGAGTGATGGAGTGCTGCATCAGATGACCTGGCCTCCACAATCACCCGACCTCAACCCAATTGAGATGGTTTTGGAGTTGGACTGCAGAGTGCAGGAAAAGCAGCCAACAAGAGATCAACTCCTTCAAGACTGTTGGAAAAGCATTCCTCCCTCATGAAGCTGGTTGAGGGAATGCCAAAAGTATGCAATGCTGTCATCAAGGGAAAGGTTGGCTACTTTGAAGAATCTAAAATCTAAAATATGTTAAGCACTTTTTTGGTTACTACATGACTCCATATATGTTATTTCATAGTTTTGATGTCTTCACTATTATTCTACAATGTAGAAAATAGTAAAAATAAAGACAAACCCTTGAATGAGTAGGTGTGTCCAAACTTTTGACTGGTACTGTATATACAGTGCCTTGCGAAAGTATTCGGCCCCCTTGAACTTTGCGACCTTTTGCCACATTTCAGGCTTCAAACAAAGATATAAAACTGTATTTTTTTGTGAAGAATCAACAACAAGTGGGACACAATCATGAAGTGGAACAACATTTATTGGATATTTCAAACTTTTTTAACAAATCAAAAACTGAAAAATTGGGCGTGCAAAATTATTCAGCCCCTTTACTTTCAGTGCAGCAAACTCTCTCCAGAAGTTCAGTGAGGATCTCTGAATGATCCAATGTTGACCTAAATGACTAATGATGATAAATACAATCCACCTGTGTGTAATCAAGTCTCCGTATAAATGCACCTGCACTGTGATAGTCTCAGAGGTCCGTTAAAAGCGCAGAGAGCATCATGAAGAACAAGGAACACACCAGGCAGGTCCGAGATACTGTTGTGAAGAAGTTTAAAGCCGGATTTGGATACAGAAATATTTCCCAAGCTTTAAACATCCCAAGGAGCACTGTGCAAGCGATAATATTAAAATGGAAGGAGTATCAGACCACTGCAAATCTACCAAGACCTGGCCGTCCCTCTAAACTTTCAGCTCATACAAGGAGAAGACTGATCAGAGATGCAGCCAAGAGGCCCATGATCACTCTGGATGAACTGCAGAGATCTACAGCTGAGGTGGGAGACTCTGTCCATAGGACAACAATCAGTCGTATATTGCACAAATCTGGCCTTTATGGAAGAGTGGCAAGAAGAAAGCCATTTCTTAAAGATATCCATAAAAAGTGTTGTTTAAAGTTTGCCACAAGCCACCTGGGAGACACACCAAACATGTGGAAGAAGGTGCTCTGGTCAGATGAAACCAAAATTGAACTTTTTGGCAACAATGCAACACAGCTGAACACACCATCCCCACTGTCAAACATGGTGGTGGCAGCATCATGGTTTGGACCTGCTTTTCTTCAGCAGGGACAGGGAAGATGGTTAAAATTGATGGGAAGATGGATGGAACCAAATACAGGACCATTCTGGAAGAAAACCTGATGGAGTCTGCAAAAGACCTGAGACTGGGATGGAGATTTGTCTTCCAACAAGACAATGATCCAAAACATAAAGCAAAATCTACAATGGAATGGTTCAAAAATAAACATATCCAGGTGTTAGAATGGCCAAGTCAAAGCCCAGACCTGAATCCAATCGAGAATCTGTGGAAAGAACTGAAAACTGCTGTTCACAAATGCTCTCCATCCAACCTCACTGAGCTCGAGCTGTTTTGCAAGGAGGAATGGGAAAAAAATGTCAGTCTCTCGATGTGCAAAACTGATAGAGACATACCCCAAGCGACTTACAGCTGTAATCGCAGCAAAAGGTGGCGCTACAAAGTATTAACTTAAGGGGGCTGAATAATTTTGCACGCCCAATTTTTCAGTTTTTGATTTGTTAAAAAAGTTTGAAATATCCAATAAATGTCGTTCCACTTCATGATTGTGATACAGTTTTATATCTTTATGTTTGAAGCCTGAATTGTGGCAAAAGGTCGCAAAGTTCAAGGGGGCCGAATACTTTCGGAAGGCACTGTATTTTCAACAATCACATGTGGAGCGCCGCCTCTAACTCCCTGATTGGCGGGCCGCCACTGATCAGTAACAACATTACAGTAGCAGCTACACAAAGAAAGAGCAGGGAAATTCAGTAGTAAACTTGTGCTCCAAAAAGAGGGCCAGTCTCATAGTTCATTAACATTCTCTATTGCTCTCAAGTGTTTTTAAAATGCTGACTGTGTGTTCATTTTTAAAATGTTGCTTATAATATTGTGCAAGGTTTGAGATTAGTTGAATAGCTATGGGGCTCCTAGAATTATTTAAAACCTCGTGTTTAATGCCGCTTAAATGGTCCAGATGGTTAAGGATTATAAATTGTGTGGATACCAAAGGACTGACTAAGACATGGGATAAAAGACTAACCTCCCAGATCAAGAAATTGTATTAGGAGGAACTGAAATGTTCAGTATAGAGGAGACAGGTGAATGTATCTAAGATGACATCTAATGAGGCAGATCTCCTTCAGCCTTTTAGGCTTCTTCCAAAATCAAGCTTTGCTTGGTAACAGCAGAAAATCCCCTCCTGGATCAAGAGCCTTGCTGTCTAATATTTGTTTTGTGCATGCAGCAAACGGTGAGTAGCATTTTGTTTTATATAACTTCATGAGCTGGGATGTCTGTCCTTCAAATAGTTTAGGTTAGAGATTGTATTAAATGTTTGCAATTTGCTTGTTAGCATTTCGTTAGCATTGTCTATGGGATTTTACTTGTACTTGTTAGCATTGCTAATCTTCGTATTACAGAGGCTCAGTGGGGTTTGAAAATAGAAAATATATATTTTTTTACACCTTTATTGAACTAGGCAAGTCAGTTAAAAACACATTCTTATTTTCAATGACGGCCTAGAAACGGTGGGTTAACTGCCTTGTTCAGGGGCAGAACGACAGATTTTTCCCTTGTCAGGTCGGGGATTCAATCTTGCAACCTTACGGTTAACTAGTCCAACGCTCTAACCACCTGCCTTACATTACACTCCACGAGGAGCCTGCCTGTTACGCGAATGCAGTAAGAAGCCAAGGTAAGATGATAGCTAGCATTAAACTTATCTTATAAAAAACAATCAATCATAATCCCTAGTTAATTACACATGGTTGATGATATTACTAGTTTATCTAGCGTGTCTTGCGTTGCATATAATCGATGCAGTTGCTCCAATGTGTACCTAACCATGAACATCAATACCTTTCTTAAAATCAATACACAGAAGTATATATTTTTAAACCTGCATATTTAGCTAAAAGAAATCCAGGTTAGCAGGCAATATTAACCAGGTGAAATTGTGTCACTTCTCTTGCGTTCATTGCACGCTGAGTCAGGGTATATGCAACAGTTTGAGCCGCCTGGCTTGTTGAACTAATTTGCCAGAATTTTACATAATTATGGCATAACATTGAGGTTGTGCAATGTACCAGGAATATTTAGACTGATTTAGACTGAGGTTCTGTATTTCACTGAAAGAATAAACGTTTTGTTTTCGAGATGATAGTTTCCGGATTCGACCATATTAATGACCTAAGGCTCGTATTTGTGTGTTATTGTGTTATAATTACGTCTATGATTTGATAGAGCAGTCTGACTGAGCAATGGTAGGCACCAGCAGGCTCGTAAACATTTATTCAAATGGCACTTTCGTGCGTTCTGCCAGCAGCTCTTAGCAATGCTTCAAGCATTGCGCTGTTTATGACTTCGAGCCCATCAACTCCGGAGATTAGGCTGGTGTAGCCGATGTGAAATGGCTAGCTAGTTAGCGGGGTGCGCGCTAATAGCGTTTCAAACGTCACTCGCTCTGAGACTTGGAGTAGTTGTTCCCCTTGCTCTGCATGGGTAACGCTGCTTCGAGTGTGGCTGTTGTCGATGTGTTCCTGGTTCGAGCCCAGGTAGGAGCGAGGAGAGGGACGGAAGCTATACTGTTACACTGGCAATAGTAAAGTGCCTATAAGAACATCCAATAGTCAAAGTATATGTATACTTATGAAGGTATATGAAATACAAATCGTATAGAGAGAAATAGTCCTAAATTCCTATCATAAATACGACCTAAAACTTCTTACCTGGGAATATTGAAGACTCATGTTAAAAGGAACCACCAGCTTTCATGTGTTCTCATGTTCTGAGCAAGGAACTTAAACGCTAGCTTTCTTACATGGTACATATTGCACTTTTACTTTCTTCTCCAACACTTTGTTTTTGCATTATTTAAACCAAATTGAACATGTTTCATTATTTATTTGAGTCCTCCAATAATCGGTATTGGTATGGGCGTTGAAAAATCATAAAATCGGTCGACTTCTAGCACAAACCCTAGGGTCAAACAAAATGTCTATATATAATCCCTTTCTTGCTTGCTTTGTCGTTGTAGACCTCTAATTAACGGAACTCTTTCATCGAATGAATGGAGTGTCTGTTGAACACAATATTGTAAGCTTAAAAATAAATAACTTTTCTATTTCCTTTAATCTTACAATTGCTGTGGCATTTAACAAGGATGTAGCTATATTGGTGACCTTTAACAACTTCTTGGCACACCCATCCCGCTGAATTGAAGAGCGCCAAATTCTAATTACAAAAAATATTTAATTTTCATGAAATCACAAGTGCAATATAGCAAAACACAGCTTAGCTTGTTGTTAATCCACCTGGCGTGTCAGATTTCAAAAAAGCTTTACAGCAAAAGCAATCCAAGCGTTTATGTTAGGACATCTCTCTCAGCAGACAAAACATTAGCAGCAAAGGAGATTGGTCACGAAAGTCAGAAAAGCAATCAAATTAATCACTTACCTTTGATGATCTTTGGATGTTTGCACTAACGAGACTCCCAGTTACACAATAAATGTTCCTTATGATCCATAAAGATGATTTTTATATCCAAAATACCTCCATTTGGTTGGCGCATTTTGTTCAGAAATCCACAGGCTGGAGCGGTGACGACGTGGCAGACGAAAATTCCAAATAGTATCCGTAAAGTTCGTAGAAACATGTCAAACGTTTTTTATAATCAATTCTCAGGTTGTTTTTACAATAAATAATCGATAATATTTCAACCGGACCGTAGATTTTTCAATAGGACAGAGAGAGAAAATGTCTGCTCCAAGCTGCAGACATTGCAAAACTCTGCTGGCACCCAGCCATCCACTGATGCAATGTGATCGTTCTCGCTCATTTTTCGGAATAAAAGCCTGAAACTTTGTCTAAAGACTATTCACACCATGCGGAAGTCATAGAGAAAGGAATCTGGTTGATATCCCTTTAAATGGAGGGAAGGCATGCAATGGAACAGAGAGGTTTCAGGAAAAACAGCACTTCCGGGTGCAATATCAGTTCTGTTATACTCACAGACAATATTTTGACAGTTTTGGAGACTTTAGAGTGTTTTATATCCTAATCAATTCTATGCATATTCTGGATTCTGGGCCTGAGAAATAGGCAGTTTCATTTGGGTACGTTTTTCATCCAAACATCAAAATACTGCTCCCTACACTCAAGAGGTTAAAGGCTGCCTCTCAGCCAGTCAATCATTTCTCAGATGGGGAGCGTGATGGGGTCCCTCTAACCCCCAACCCAGCCCCCCACTACATCCCTAGGTGGTGCTGATGGAGATGGGATGTAAATGGGGGTCTTTGGAGGTCTCTGGGGGATCCAGGTGTCAGACCCTTTGTTGACAACAGCCCATCAAGGCTGGCCGGGCTCCCCAGCTGCACCGTTAATGAAATCAATGCAGAGCAGGAGGAGAGGGTGGCTGCGGGGGTGAAGCAAGCCACAGGGCCCTATGAGGAAGGTCATAGTTGGACCACAGTATGATTATGGTTCATATTTGTCTGTCTTTCTGTGTGTCCCACACCCACTCCCCCATGCTTTTGTTCAGGGTCACTCTGGATGAGTCAGAGGTCATTATTAGAGTGATGAGAATCCAGCAGACAGACAAAAGGAGCAATACAGTTTAGAGGTCGACAGATTAAATCGGCATGGCAGATTAATTAGGGCCGATTTCAAGTTTTCATAACAATCGGTAATTGGCCTTTTTGGATGCCGATTATGGCCGATGAGGAAACTGCGTGGCAGGATGACCACCTGTTACGCGAGTGCAGCGTCAAAAGGACCAAGGAGCCAAGGTAAGTTGCTAGCTAGCATTAAACTTGTCTTTTAAAAAACAATCAATCTTCACATAATGATTAGTTAACTACACATGGTTGATGATATTACTAGGTTAACTAGCTTGTCCTGCGTTTCATATAATCAATGCGGTGCCTGTTAATTTATCATCGAATCACAGCCCACTTCAACTTTGCCAAACGGGTGATGATTTAACAAAAGCGCATTCGTGAAAAAAGCACAATCGTTGAACAAATGTACCTAACCATAAACATCAATGTTTTTCTTAAAATCCATACATATAAGTATATATTTTAAACCTGCATATTTAGTTAAAATAAATTCATTTTAGCAGGCAATATTAACTAGGGAAATTGTTTCACTTCTCTTTGTTCAGTGCAAGCAGAGTCAGGGTATATGCAACAGTCTGGGCCGCCTGGCTCATTGCCAACTGTGTGAAGACCGTAATTAATTTGCCAGAATCGTAAGCATTCATTCAAACAGCACTTTACTGCATTTGCACAGTGCTGTTTATGACTTCAATCCTATCAACTCCTGAGATTAGGCTGGCAATACTAAAGTGCCTATAAGAACATCCAATAGTCAAAAGGCAATACAAAATGGTACAGAGAGAAAGAGTCGACGCGTCATAATTCCTATAATAACTACAACCTAAAACTTCTTAACTGGGAATATTGAAGAACTGGGAATATTGAACCACCAGCTTTCATATGCTCTCATGTTCAACAACTTACAAAAAAATTGAAGCTGAAATTGGGATTTTGTTTTAGGAATAAGGCCTGGTTTTTCTTTTGAAGCCAGAAGGAGGCTAGTATCAGCTACATTTATGCCTTTACTAGACTATGGGGATATTTTATATATGAATGCTTCCGCTCAGTGTTTGAGATCAATTGACACTCTTTACCATGGCACTTTGAGATTTATTTTAAACTGCAAAACCCTTATGCACCACTGCACTTTGTATACCAGGGCTGGCTGGCCTTCTCTAGTCACTCGTAGGCTCAGTCACTGGTATACTTTTATTTACAAAGCCATTTTGGGTTTACTACCTTTTTATTTGTGCATTTCAATTGTTCAGAAATGTGGTGGGTACTCTCTTCGTTCGCTGGACTTTATCCTGCTAACTGTTACAAATGTCCGAACTGAATTTGGTAAAAGGGCTTTTATATTCTCTGCGCCATCGTCTTGGAACACCTTACAAAATACTTTTAAACTGGATGACCTTGTCCCGATTGGTGTTTTTAAATCACCGATGAAGGATTTTGAGGCTGATTCCCTGACCTGTCAATGTTTTTAATTTGCTGTTTTATACTCTTGTGAATTCAATGGTTTTTACTAGATTACTTGTAGTTTTTCATGTTGTCTGCCTGTCATTTTTTTGTAATGACTTGCTGCTGCCTATCTTAGCCAGGGCGCTCTTGAAAAAGATATTGTAATCTCAATGAGCCCTTCCTGTTTAAATAAAGGTTAAATAAAATAAAAAATGTTCTGAGCAAGGAACTTAAATGTTAGTTTTTTTACATGGCACATATTGCACTTTTACTTTCTTTGCCAACGTGTTTTTTGTATTATTTAAACAAAATTGAACATGTTTCATTATTTATTTGAGACTTAATATATTTTGTATTATATTAAGTTAAAATAAAAGTGTTCATTGTTCATTCAGTATTGTTGTAATTGTCATTATCACACACACACACACACACACACACACACACACACACACATATATATATAGTGGGGCAAAAAAGTATTTAGTCAGCCACCAATTGTGCAAGTTCTCCCACTTAAAAATATGAGAGAGGCCTGTAATTTTCACCACAGGTACACTTCAACAATGACAGAAAAAAAATCCAGAAAATCACATAGGATTTTTAATGAATTTATTTGCAAATTATGGTGGAAAATAAGTATTTGGTCACCTACAAACAAGCAAGATTCCTGGCTCTCACAGACCTGTAACTTCTTCTTTAAGAGGCTCCTCTTTCCTCCACTCGTTACCTGTATCAATGGCACCTGTTTGAACTTGATATCAGTATAAAAGACACCTGTCCACAACCTCAAACAGTCACACTCCAAACTCCACTATGACCAAGACCAAAGAGCTGTCAAAGGACACCAGAAACAAAATTGTAGACCTGCACCAGGCTGGGAAGACTTCATCTGCAATAGGTAAGCAGCTTGGTTTGAAGAAATCAACTGTGGGAGCAATTATTAGGAAATGGAAGACATACAAGACCACTGATAATCTCCCTCAATCTGGGGCTCCACGCAAGATCTCACCCTGTGGGGTCAAAATGATCACAAGAACGGTGAGCAAAATCCCAGAACCACACGGGGGGACCTAGTGAATGACCTGCAGAGAGCTGGGACCAAAGTAACAAAGCCTACCATCAGTAGCACACTACGCCGCCAGGGACTTAAATCCTGCAGTGCCAGACGTGTCCCCCTGCTTAAGCCAGTACATGGCCAGGCCCGTCTGAAGTTTGTTAGAGAGCATTTGGATGATCCAGAAGAAGATTGGGAGAATGTCATATGGTCAGATGAAACCAAAATATAACTTTTTGGTAAAAACTCAACTCGTCGTGTTTGGAGGACAAAGAATGCTGAGTTGCATCCAACGAACACCATACCTGCTGTGAAGCATTTTCTGCAAAGGGACAAGGACCACTGATATGTGTAAAGGAAGGAATGAATGGGGCCATGTATCGTGAGATTTTGAGTGAAAACCTCCTATCAGCAAGGGCATTGAAGATGAAACGTGGCTGGGTCTTTCAGCATGACAATGATCCCAAACACACCGCCCGGCCAACGAAGGAGGGGCTTCGTAAGAAGCATTTCAAGGTCCTGGAGTGGCCTAGCCAGTCTCCAGATCTCAACCCCATAGAAAATCTTTGGAGGGAGTTGAAATGTTGCCCAGCAACAGCCCCAAAACATCACTGCTCTAGAGGAGATCTGCATGGAGGAATGGGCCAAAATACCAGCAACCTTGTGAAGACTTACAGAACACGTGTGACCTCTGTCATTGCCAACAAAGGGTATATAACAAAGTATTGAGATAAACTTTTGTTATTGACCAAATACTTATTTTCCACCATAATTTGCAAATAAATTCATTAAAAATCCTACAATGTGATTTTCTGGATTTTTTTTCTCATTTTGTCGGTTGAAGTGTACCTATGATGAAAATTACAGTCCTCTCTCATCTTTTTAAGTGGGAGAACTTGCACAATTGGTGGCTGACTAAATACTTTTTTGCCCCATTGTACATATAAAAAAAAATATATATATATATATATATATATATATATATTATAATAAATTTGGCCGATTAAATCACTATCGGCTTTTTTTGGTCCTCCAATAATCGGTATCGGTGTTGGAAAAATCATAATCGGCATCGGTGTTGGAAAAATGATAATCGGTCGACCTCTAATACAGAAAATGTAGGTCAAATATAATGGTCTATGTAGAATAAGCCTCCCATGTATTGCTTTATGCAGTGATGGTCAACATTAGAATTATATCTCATACTATCTATCAAGTCCACTACTTTAGAATGACAGGTCAGTGACCAGAGTACTGGCCTGAGGGCATCCAAACATGTCCGTGTATGAAATCAGATCATCAATATAATCAGTGACCCAAGACTTGTTATTTTGAGAATTCATCCATTTCTGGAGAAAAACATTGGAACTCGTAGCCAGCGAGAAGCGTTTTGGAAACTGTGGTGTGTGTATGTGGGCTAAATAGAAAATGAATGAGTGTGTTGCTGCAGTAATGGAAATAAAATAGTTTGATCCACATGAAGCCGTAGTCAGCCTTTCCAGAGATCCCGTGTCCCTCCATAAAGGTCAGTCATATTGCACTACCATTACCACCAGGGAATCAAACCACACACTGTCTGTCTAAGTATATACCCATCTAACCATGTGTTCAGTCATACTTCATTGAGAAGCACTACTTGATCACCTAATACAACTGAATGTTTATGTTAATGCTCAGACATGAGTGCAGCCACTGCTGTATGGTGCTATAGGCAGCCCACTCAGCACACCAATGCACTTTAGACAAGAGGAGCTGTCATGTCATCCAGTGTGACAGCCACTGATTTTGTGTGGATTTGTGCTGACGTAGAGCTAATTGACTGCAGAGCTCCTGATTATAGAAATGCCTGTCTGATCTGACAGCACTATCACTGTGACAAACACGGCCTAGAAAGGTCCAGAATGGACATGGACAGTCGGAGCAGTACAGGAGAAGGACCTGGGGACAAAGGCAGGGGAGACTTCCTAGTGAGCAAGAAGGTCATTTTCACATCACTGCAACCAGTTTTGTCAGCTGTATTGTCCTGTCCTCCATCTTGCTAAGGAAGTATTACATTGAGAAAGAGTATTCACGGAAGTCGGAGCAGATCAGGTCTGAGACAGCAGAGAGCATGACATGTTGCCTGTAGACACCAGCTTAATCCTGATTGGGCTTGCTTCCACCAGCTCACATAAGGAACTGTGTCGAGCTGGTAAGGTTGGGCCACTAACCCTCATCTGTCAACTCCTTTCACCTCTCAGCACCACAGTCAACACAGCTCAACCAACCAATCACAACCCTCGGCCAGACAGACACCACAGCTTAAATTGACAGCCAGCCAATCACAACTCAGTCAGGCAGATACCACAGTTTACACCGACCAGCCAGCCAATCACATCTCACTAACCATAAGGAGGACAGGGTTCGGTCAGAGACACGCTGTACACTTACACTAAGATCAAATATCTAATCACAAGGCTTTACCCAACCATTAACATGAACAGTAAGGAGGAGGTTTGGAAATACTGTATGGGTCATTTCAATCATGCCTTTGGTTGCTCTAATTAAAGTACTTATCCAGAGCGATTCAAGTTGTCACCTTTCTCAAGTCAATACATCACAATTGCAGTTTGATTTCAACTGTGCATTTACTTACATTGTAGTTGCATTGATACTAAATTCTATATAAAGTTATACCCTAACATACAGCGACATTTGTTCATAGACCCTCCTTTAAGCCTAGACCTATAACTGAATATTAAAGATGAAAGCAGTGCATCCTGGGAGAATAGTGGGTCTGAGAAAGATCATTCTCCAGATATCATATGATGCTTACTGCTGTGAAGATAGAGGCACATCTACATCTATATTAAATGGCTTTGCTTAGGGCTTCATTTTTGCAGGGCAACAGTCACATTGCCACACAGTGAGACAGAGGAGGTTTGGGAGCACAGTCGTAGGTTGAGGCTGTGGCTGACAGGGCAGCAGGCAGTGGTGATGTGATCTGAGTGGATGGGAGAGAAGACACCCACAAACATGGACCAGGGAGGAAAGGGGGAGGGGTGACCTTCAACGCGGGTGTGCCTGTCAGACTGGCCACCAGCATTCATATATACAGTAGACACACACACAGAGAGAGCTGGAGATGAACTCAGGGGAGGGACCGTCTAGGCCACCAACTAGGCCAGACACTATGCAATAAGAGGAAAGACAGTGCTGTAGCCTCAACAGAGGAACACATCAAGGCCAATCAACAGCTCCCTCAGCACATCAAGGCCAATCAACAGCTCCCCCTCAGCAGCATCACTGACATATCATCACACCACTCAGAAAGGGGATCTACACTGCCTCAAAGAAGAAAAGGAGTTCAAAAACATCTGATGTGAGATGACAGGTCAATGCTGATCCATTCTGTCTGAGTTCATGCAATCGCAGACAAGGCCTCTCTTACTCTTCTGTCGGTCCAAGGCCTTTATTACTACTCTGCCATTGGTCTGATTAGACAGGGCATTCGGATTAGTAGCTAACACTGTAACTAAAGACCTCCACTTCGGAGGGCTGTGAGAATGAGCACGTAACACTAGAACCGCCATAGGCCAACAACCACTGACGTTTGATTTAGTAAATCCATTTTTTAAATCTTCCCGCAAAAAATGCTACAGTGTATGTCCTGCTCCGACCCGGACTTTTCCTAAATCTTTGTATTTTACAGTATTTATAGCCTAAACTGTTTTTTTTTCTCCACACTTATTCCAAACTTAACCCGCCAAGAAATGTGCTGTAGGACGTTGGTACCCAGCCAGACGCTAATGCATCTCGCTTTCCTCACTGAGTGAATGACAAATAGATGAATGGCCGATAATTGTGCACCTTACTATACAATTTAATAACAAAATAGGCCTAAAAATGATGAGGGTGAATTTAGAAAGTCAGTTTGTGTGAAATCATTATTTATCAACAGCCTTGTGGGTTGATGCCATTCTCTTTTACACTTTACTTTGTAAAAAATAAGCTGTTTTGGGAATGTTTTATTTACTATAACTATTTTTCTAATCAAATGTATTGTAAGGGAAACAAAAACATGCTACGTGTTGCAGTAGGACTTTAGAATAATGCAAAACATTTCCTTGAGTCTATCCAGCGAAGCAAAGCCCACTGAATTAATGACAAGTGGATCGATTGGGCGATAATTTTATTTTTTTTTTATTTTTACCTTTATTTTACTAGGCAAGTCAGTTAAGAACAAATTCTTATTTTCAATGACGGCCTAGGAACAGTGGGTTAACTGCCTGTTCAGGGGCAGAACGACAGATTTGTACCTTGTCAGCTCGGGGATTTGAACTTGCAACCTTTCGGTTACTAGTCCAACACTCTAACCACTAGGCTACGCTTGTGGAAGTTACTTCACAATCAAATTTAAGTTAGGCCTAACTGAATGATGAGTTTGAAGAGGTTGATTTCATTTAGAACAACAATAGTGTAATGAAGAGTTTGTAATACCTATTTCTCAGCATTGGCCCTCATGTTATTCATTTGACTGTGTGCCTTGCGAGTTGATACCATTCTCATTTATGTTTTACTTTGTAAAAATAAGCTGTTACAGGACTTTTTATTTTATTTACGGTAACTCTATTACGAATCTAATTTATTGTAAGGGGAACGAAAACATGTTGCGTGTTGCAGTAGGCCTTTCGAAAAATGCAAAACATTTCCTTGAGTCCATCCAAGTTGATGAGCGGGAAACAAACAATGCCAGTCAGCCTGCCCATTGAAACTACCCCGAAACTATACCCAAACTAATTTCACACATAATAAACGTTAGCCTATAGACCTGATTAAATTGACAATAATCTGAAGGGTGATAATATTAGGACTATCAGTTGTCAAACTTTACAATACATGAAGCGATGGGAGCATCTTGTAATTGACAGATGCAGGGAAAGGAGCATCACTTTTATCTTCCAGAGTCACATGCAGGTAAAACATGTTGATTTCTATATAGTATCAGAAAGAGCATATTCTGCCGTTTCTATGACACATTTGTCAAATAGCTCTCAGAATTCAAGAGGTGCAGCTCTATTTCCAAATGTCAGAATAATGTCAGAATATGTCAGAATATCCATGCTGTCCATGCATTCGCCACATGACCACGAGTGCGGCAGCATTGCTCTGGCTACTACTCAAAAACTAGTAACATATTAAAATATGCTATTCTGTTGTCAATGTTAGAATCTGATAATGGTGCATCTTCCACTGGGAGAGTCAAATCAGGCACGGAATACAACATACAATGTGTGTAGTTCACAAAGGCAAGCCCAACCAAAAGACTGGATGCACTGAGTTGGAGTCAGATGGAGGATTGGATATTGAGCCTGCTGATGAAGAGTCTTCATCTGATTCTGATGTTGATTTCGAGCCTCCGCCTCCGATGCCTGAGCCTCACTGCAGAAAAACCAGAACAGAGCCAACTGAGACAGTGATCCCAACTGCCACAGTGAGACAGGACTCTGGGAGGGATGGCACGGTAGAGTTAGAGTTATCAAAGTGACTACACATTTTTCAATGACGGCCTAGGAACAGTGGGTTAACTGCCTGTTCAGGGGCAGAACGACAGATTTGTACCTTGTCAGCTTACCTTGTCAGCTTGGGGATTTGTACTTGCAACCTTTCGGTTACTAGCCCAACACGCTACCCTGCCGCCCCAATAGATAGATGACAACAGAGAGTAGCAGTGGTGTAAAGAGGGGGTAGGAGGTGGCACTGCAAATAGTCTGGGTAGCCATTTGACTAGATGTACAGAAGTATTATGGCTCGGGGGTAGAAGCTGTTTAGAAGCCTCTGGACCTAGACTTGGCGCTCCGGTACCGTTTGTCATGCGGTAGCAGAGAGAACAGTCTATGACTAGGGTGGCTGGAGTCTTTGGCAATTTTTAGGGCCTTCCTCTGACACCACCTGGTATAGAGGTCCTGGATGGCAGGAAGCTTGGCCCCAGTGATGTACTGGACCGTTCGCACTACCCTGTGTAGTGCCTTGAGGTCGGAGGCCAAGCAGTTGCCATACCAGGCAGTGATGCAACCCGTCAGGATGCTCTCGATGGTGCAGCTGTAGAACCTTTTGAGGATCTGAGGACCCATGACAAATCTTTTCAGTCTCGTGAGGGGGAATAGGTTTTGTCGTGCCCTCTTCACGACTGTATTGGTGTGCTTGGACCATGATAGTTTGTTGGTGATGTGGACACCAAGGAACTTGAAGCGCTCAACCTGCTCCACTGCAGCCCCATCAATGAGAATGGGGGCGGGCTCAGTCCTCTTTTTCCTGTAATCCACAATCATCTCCTTTGTCTTGATCACGTTGAGGGAGAGGTTGTCCAGGCACCACACGGCCAGGTCTCTGACCCCCCTTTAGGCTGTCTCATCGTTCTCGGTGATCAGGTCTACCACTGTTGTGTCATCGGCAATTTGAATGGTATTGGAGTCGTGTTTGGCCATGCAGTCATGAATGAACAGGGAGTATAGGAGGGGACTGAGCATGCACCCCTGAGGGGCCCCCGTGTTGAGGATCAGCGTGGCGGATGTGTTGTTACCTACCCTTACCACCTGAGGTTGGCCCGTCAGGAAGTCCAGGATCCAGTTGCAGAGTGAGGTGTTTAGTCCCAGGGTCCCTAGCTTATTGATGAGCTTTGAGGGCATTATGGTGTTAAACACTGAGCTGTAGTCAATGAATAGCATTCTCACATAGGTGTTCCTTTTGTCCAGGTGGGAAAGGGCAGTATGGACTGCAATGGAGATTGCAACATCTGTGGATCTGTTGGGGCGGTACGCAAATTGGAGTGGGTCTAGGGTTTCTGGGATGATGGTGTTGATGTGAGCCATGACCAGCCTTTCAAATCATGTCATGGCTACAGACATGAGTGCTATGGGTCGGTAGTCATTTAGGCAGGTTACCTTAGTGTTCTTGGGCACACAGACTATGGTGGTCTGCTTAAAACATGTTGGTATTACAGACTCGGACAGGGAGAGGTTGAAAATGTCAGTGAAGACCCTTGCCAGCTGGTCAGTGCATGCTCGCAGTACACGTCCTGGTAATCCGTGTCCAATACAATCAACAAATTATGTTTTTATATCTTGTCATGAATATATTTCCATAAATATTTATTGTGGCAATTCATCCTTTACAATTGTTCATGCACTGATGCGTTTGTTTAGGAATATGGAAAAAATGTCACCTGTGACCTGGCTGGTTATATTATCATCATCTTGTTTGTTTCTACATTGTCAGGTTGATATGCATATGCTAAAGGTGACACCCGGCAATGTTCTCTAGTGAGTACTGATAGGCTGAAAGGCCAGGCAGTTCTAGTGTTAATGGTTAATCCTTTAGCCTCGATACTATTGAACACAGTGGAGGAGTTATACAGCAGCTCAGCCTAGCTCTGTGTGTGTGTGTGTGTGTGTGAGTGAGTGAGTGAGTGAGTGTGTTCTGAGTGATTGGAGGGAGACAACTCCCATCTACAGGCTTTACATTACCATAATTACATGTACACTTCATCTAGAAAGCCATTGGAGCTGTAAGACCACTAGCGCTCATAAAACAAAAGCAGAATGAGTGAAATCAATGAGCAGGGTAACCACGGAAACACAGATTCCACACTGTGCAGGGAGCCTGAGAACAGTCTGCCTATCCCAGTTCATCTCCGTCATCTATGTCCACTACAGCAGTCAAGGTTACACAACATGCGACAGTTACTACTGGAGAGCTTCCCAGAATTCAGCAGCTCATCTCCTGGACATCTCCTGGACTCCTTCACATTGCTGCAGTGCATCTCCTTCAGTCTGAGAGACAACTGGCCCACTGAAATTACACTTAAAAGAGGATTCACTGGGTCAAATGTAATTATTATTATTTATTTTTTTACATATACTCAACTCTCTGCCCCCCCCCAAAAAAACCAGATCGACAGAATGCAGCGTCAGCCAGCAGCAGCCAGAAGAGGATATGATGTCACCCCAATATACCTGCACCCTTCCAGGCCTGGCTAAAATGGCCGTACTAGTGTAATCCCATTAGAGCTAATCCCAGCACGATGCCTCTCTCCTGGGTACAGCTCCCGGCTCTGAACCCCTCCACCCCCTCTCCTTCCCTTCTCCCTGGCCCTGCCTCTGTGAGGGGTAGGGTGGGGTGAAGGCACACGGGGTGGGGGGGGGGGTGGGGGGGGCTAGGGTGCGCCACTAATTAAGATGTACATTTACATCCGAACATGCAGATTGGCTGTGAGAATGACTTGTGGGCCCGGAAAATGTGTGTAATCCAAACATAGGCTCTCATTATCATGCTGGGGATAAAATTGTTTTTTTGGCTAATCCTATCCAAGTGCATCCTGGGACAGTGCCCATAGTGGCTGACACACACCAACTCTATTAGATCTATTGTTATACTGTATGGAACTGTCTTTGGAAACATGGAGATACTGCAAGGGGTGTTAGAAATGAGTAGAACTAATCTAGTAACACAGATCAGGTGATAGTGTGTTAGGCTCTGGAACACTGTTGTGTGCGGTATGCTTCTCTATATGGAGCCCGGTAGCAGCTTCTACACACAGGTGAAAGGTGAAAGCACAACTACAAACGGGCTCAAATTAAGATCCTACATCTGTAACAGTGATAATGGCACTAGAACTAGAGTTATTCCATCCTGGCCCCTGGCTGTTTCCCCTGCGAGTCTGATAGGTCAACATGGAGCTAATCCTCCACAGCTACTGCCACACTGACCTGTCAATCAGAACACAGATCTGTCAAACAGAGATAACCACCTGATTAAGCAATCATACATAAATATGGCACTGCTCTGTGGATCAATACCCCCTGCAATCACAATGACTGGAAGGATCTTGCAAGCTAATCATGTAACCAAGCAAGCAAAATGTTTTATCTTATTTAATATTAATGAAACAATTAGACTGCAGGCGAGGCACACTGCATTCTCCTCTCTGTTGTCTTCGGTTACTGAATCTACAGTATGAAGCCAGCCAAAGAGGAAAAGAACAATGCAATGGGATAAGACTAGGTCTCTCATTCTACATGATCTACATCCCTGTAGTTTCTAAACAGAAACCAATGACCTTTCAACAAAAAGCCCAATCCAGCCAAACGGAGACAGCAAGTCTTCCACTAGGCACCAACGCTTGTCTGAGCCAAAACTAAAGCCCTCTTCAAAGGAAAAGACAATGTGTCTGTTGACTGTAGCCTTTATGCAGTGTGACTGACTGGGCCCTTGAGAGGAGCATGAGGCTAGTTAGAGAGGCTGGGGCAGAGGCCGAGACCAAGGCAGAGGGATGGTGAGGGAGGGAGGGAGGCTGAGGCAGCCCAGGCAGACAGAGCCAGAGCAGTTCCCTTCTCTAATCCCCTCCCTGTTAAACGTTGACAGCAGGAGAATGATTAGTCCTGTACTCGGGCTCTCAGGGGTGCCAAGGAGAAGCTGACATATTCAAAAGGAAGCCTTATCAGCAACCGCTCACAGGGTGTTTGCGCTGCGATTTCCATAAATCAGGAGTAAGTTGAGGAAGTGAGAGAGCTCACACTCTCCACCCTCCTGCTCTCATCTGCACCGCACTCCCAATATGGGAAGGGGGTGGGGATGCTAGTTTGCTTTCCTCTTAAGTCTTCCTCACAGCCATGTGGTCCCAGGTGGCCTGCTGCATCTACAGGTTCTATATGGACTTGATCAAACAAATGGAAACTCAATGTGTCCTTGAGGATATTTGTTGTGAGTGTTTTTGAAAATACATGGGGAGTCTGAGAATCTGGAAAACACACACTAGAGGCGACATTTCAAAATCTGACAGAATCTGTCAGGGTACAACACAAAAGCATGAATGCACTATCGTCTTTACCCCTCTAGGGACAGATGCTACAAGAGGCAGATGTCTGTACTTCCCTACAAAGACAAAGTGTTGTAACTCCGCAAAAAATATTAACTGCAAAATCGGAAAGTCTTTTTCTGTCTAGACAGACAGCAATTACTGGTACTTATGATATATTCTGATCGACTGGCGTGTTCTTGTGTCAGTAAACTAAATACCACGAGTCAGATAAAATACGTGTCCATTACAAGAGATCCATTTTTCTTTTGTAAACCTACCTTCTTTTCTGAGAACTGTCTTATATTTCCAGACATGTTGAAGCAGACATCTGTGTAGGCAGCGTACCGGAGGCTGAAATGTGAAATGTCACAGTCCCTCACAGCCATGACTGTCAAGATTGGGCAATATTAAATCAGATGAGCATCATGTCTCTGTGTGAAAAGGTCAAGCCACGTAGTCATCTAAGCCTCATTTATACCTGGCGCTAACATGCATCCTTTGCCCTGATTTTATCCATATTCTGAATGTGCCCACTTTTTCAGATGTGCGTCTACACATGGTATTAAAATGTGTCTCATATCTGTACACTGTGTCCGCATTGTGACCAGATTTCCCGGTCCCTCCCTGTATGCTAATTACAGTTATTCTTTCAAAATAATATTTATTTGTTATTTTAAGACACATATTGATGCCATAAGTCAATGGCGGTACCTGTCAATGATTTTAGAAGGAGGATAATCATGATTTAAATAGATTCACTGTCCCGATCAGTGTACACTTGTAAGATATCCAGACACAACGCGTGCCTGACAACCTCTGGAAGTGGTCGGAAGATCAGATCACAATCTGTCTGAAAATGTGGGCATAATCGGAATGAGGACAAGATCAGGAAAAAGGATGCATGTTAGAACCAGGTATATATGGGGCTCTAGAGTCGCCTAGCAACAGGATCCATTGGTGGGATGACACAGGACACTTTTAAGATGTTTTATTATTCATCCCTGTATTGTCTACATATACAGTACAAGTCAAAAATGTGGACACCTACTCAAGGGTTTTTCTTAATTTTTTACTATTTTCTACATTGTAGCATAACAGTGAAGACATCAAAACTACAAAATAACACACAGAATTATGTAGTAACCAAAAAAAGTGTTAAACAAATCAAAATATATTTGAGATTTGAGATTCTTCAAAGTAGCCACCCTTTGCCTTGATGACAGCTTTGCACACGGGTGGCATTCTCTCAACCAGCTTCACCTGGAATGCTTTTCCAACAGTCTTGAAGGAGTTCCCACATATGCTGAACACTTGTTGACTGCTTTTCCTTCCCTCTGCGGTCCAACTCATCCCAAACCATCTCAATTGGGTTGAGGTCTCGTGATTATGGAGGCCAGGTCATCCATCTGATGCAGCACTACATATAATATAAAATATATATTATTTGGTTACCACACGATTCCATATGTGTTATTTCATAGTTTTGATGTCTTGTAGAAAATAGCAAAAATAAAGAAAAACCCTGGAATGAGCAGGTGTGTAAACGTTTGACTGGTACGGTGTGTTCATTTAAATGTGTCTACACAGTCTACATGTATGATCCTGACCACAGTACAGTATGTACAGTATTTACAGAGCATAGTCTATGCCAATATGAAGTGTGTGTCTGGGTCTATAGCCACCTTCCCCGATCTGCAGCAGCAGTAGTGGGTGTTCTGTTGAGAGTCTGGCCCCTCCCCGATCTGCAGCAGCAGTAGTGGGTGTTCTGTTGAGAGTCTGGCCCCTCCCCGATCTGCAGCAGCAGTAGTGGGTGTTCTGTTGAGTGTCTGGCTCCTCCCTGATCTGCAGCAGCAGTAGTAGGTGTCCTGTTGAGAGTCTGGCCCCTCCCTGACTCCAGGTGTCCCCCCACCCCTAATCCCGGTCTTACCAGCTGTCAGGGCCACATGCCCCCCCCAAACTACCACCAGTACCAGCAGCCAAGCAGGGACCCCACAACTACACCAACTGAATTATTCAAAGCTCTTTTCTTGACACAATTCCAAACAATTGTTCATTCTCCCAGATGCTTTACAATCTGATAGCAGTGGATTAGTGAGTAATAAAGTCAAATCTATTCCTATAAACCACCATCTCAGCAAAACTATTGAGAGTGCCCTCAAGCTTAACGACAATTCTATCATTTCTCTAAAGGCAGTGAAAACATTTGTTTTCCTTCCAATATCCAGTCTAAAGAAATAGTGGAGTAACACAACCCAATTACCTAGTCCTATAGGCCCAGACACTTTGCCTTTGAAAGGAATTCATTTTCACAAACTTGGAGAAAGAGTTGCTAGAGGCACGGCTAAGAGAAGGCACTACAGATCACCTCCAGGAGGAGAGCTGAAAAAGCAGGAATGAAACATACAAGCTAGTGTATCCTCGTTCTGAGGTTGAATGATGTGGATTACTGTAGCTATGATATGATTCATGTTATACAAGCCAATAAGAATAACAGAAAATATATGCCTCCCTCATTTTTCAGATAGCAGATTGGGTAATATTTCACAGATTGACAGCAGAAAATTGGTGCTGTATTTGAAGCAAACATGTACTGCAAACAAAAGGTCCATCATTTGACTATTAATTATAAGTCAGCACCAATGCCAGCTGGTCTCAAATTTTAAAAAATGCACCTAGGCTTTCGATTTACAGTGTTGAAAGATAGAGTCGAATTCCAACAAAAATATATCTATATATAGCGAACAACCTTTCTTACGACTGGCTTAACATTTTGTCTGAGAAACAAAGACTTCAGTTGTGTCTGAACAGAGCAACACGATTTAATGCCAGATAATTATGGCTGAACACCAGTTCCTTGACTCTGACCTTGATTATTGTGCCAAATCTGACAAGCAGCAGGAAGCATTTCCCCCAATCCCCAACTCTGGAATCATCTCTCCTTGTAGAACAGCCACGGGAGGTTTGGCTTGAATGCATTTATTCCAATATCACTTTTGAATGGAAATAAATTAATGAACAAATGACTAGCCCTGAGATACCTCTTCTCTCTCTGCATCTCTGCCTGGACTGTCGCCATCCCTACTGTTGCCCCGGGAAACCATGTTAATTAATCTTCATGCACAACAAAAGCAGAGCAATTAGTGCATTTTGGGTGAGATGGTTGGCTAATGTAATCAGGAAGGAGCACAGGTCTGGGACCTGGGAGGGATCTAACTTATTTTACCAACACTAGAGGTCGAGACTAGAAGTCGACCGATTAATCGGAATGGCCGATTAATTAGGACCGATTTCAGGTTTTCATAACAATTGGAAATCGGTAATTTTGGACACTGAATTTGCAGATTTTTTTACACCTTTATTTAATCTTTATTTAACTAGGCAAGTCAGTTAAGAACACATTCTTATTTTCAATGACGGCCTTGGAACGGTGAGTTAACTGCCTTGTTCAGGGGCAGAACGACAGATTTTTACCTTGTCAGCTCAGGGATTCAATCTTGCAACCTTACGGTTAACTAGTCCAACGCTCTAACCACCTGCCTCACGAAGAGCCCACCTGTTACGCGAATGCAGTAAGAAGCCAAGGTAAGTTGCTAGCTAGCATTAAACTTATCTTATAAAAAACAATCATTCACTCAATCATAATCACTAGTTTTAACTACACATGGTTGATGATATTAATAGTTTATCTAGCGTGTCCTGCGTTGCATATAATCGATGCAGTGCGCATTCGCGAAAAAGGACTGTCGTTGCTCCAACGTGTACCTAACCGTAAACATCAATGCCTTTCTTAAAATCAATACACAGAAGTATATATTTTTAAACCTGCATATTTAGCTAAAAGAAATCCAGGTTCACAGGCAAAATTAACTAGGTGAAATTGTGTCACTTCTCTTGCGTTCATTGCACGCAGAGTCAGGGTATATGCAACAGTTTGGGCCGCCTGGCTCATTGCGAACTAATTTACCAGAATTGTACATAATTATGACATAACATTGAAGGTTGTGCAATGTAGCAGGAATATTTAGACTTATGGATGCCACCCGTTAGATAAAATACGGAACGGTTCCGTATTTCGCTGAAAGAATCAATTTAGTTTCTGGATTCGACCATATTAATGACCTAAGGCTCGTATTTCTGTGTGTTATTATGTCATAATTAAGTCTATGATTTGATAGAGCACCCTGACAGAGGTGGTAGGCACCAGCAGGCTCGTAAGCATTCATTCAAACAGCACTTTCGTGCGTTTTGCCAGCAGCTCTGCTGTTGAGATTAGACTGGTGTAACCAATGTGAAATGGCTAGCTAGTTAGCGGGGTGCGCGCTAATAGCTTTTCAAACGTCACTCGCTCTGAGACTTGGAGTAGTTGTTCCCCTTGCTCTGCATGGGTAACGCTGCTTCGAGGGTGGCTGTTGTCGATGTGTTTCTGGTTCGAGCCCAGGTAGGAGCAAGGAGAGGGACCGAAGCTATACTGTTACACTGGCAATACTAAAGTGCCTATAAGAACATCCAATAGTCAAAGGTTAATGAAATACAAATGGTATAGAGGGAAATAGTCCTATAATTCCTATAATAACTACAACCTAAAACTTCTTACCTGGGAATATTGAAGACTCATGTTAAAAGGAACCACCAGCTTTCATATGTTCTCATGTTCTGAGCAAGGAACTTAAACGTTAGCTTTCTTACATGGCACATATTGCACTTTTACTTTCTTCTCCAACACTTTGTTTTTGCATTATTTAAACCAAATTGAACATATTTCATTATTTATTTGAGGCTAAATTGATTTGATTGATGTATTATATTAAGTTAAAATAATTGTTCATTCAGTATTGTTGTAATTGTCACTATTACAAATACATTTTAAAAATCAGCCGATTAAATCCGTATCTGCTTTTTTTGTCCTCCAATAATCGGTATCGGCTTTGAGAAATCATAATCGGTCGACCTCTACTTGAGACTCACAACTAATGTTAACGAGGAGTCAAAAGAGAATGTAGTAGAGTCAATGAGTAATCCATCAGTGATCTGCTCCTATTTCATCTGAAAAACAGATATCAGTTGGTGACAGTCAGATGCATGTCTGCTTTCTATTACAGGATGCAGCTGTTTCATATGCCTCCAGTGCTCCCTGTTCACATTGTCATGATGTTGCCCTCTTTGAGTACAGCGAGCACCATCCCCCGCTCTCTGCTTCTACAACCAGACTGCTGTGGGCAGAGTGAGGTCGTAAATTCCTAAGGAAGACCCTGCCTCATGGACACACAGTTATAGAGAGTAGTTTTCATGGAGACAAAGGAAATCCTTCCACCTCACAGAACGTGAGGTACGAAAAAATGTCATGTTCCAGAGAAAGTGTAAAAGATCGGTTAAGAATCCAGCTACGAACTGGTGCGTTTGCCACAACTTGGGAAGCTCATGGGAGACAGTGTGGCCACATTACCATAACGCTGTTTATATAATAGCCTCAGATATGAGGTTTACATCTAATTGTTATATAAGATGAATGAGGATGATACTGTTTGAATAATGGTGTAATATGATTGTGGACTGTTTAATGAAGAAAAATACAATTCCCTTTTGATTTGAACTAAATCAGAGGACCGCCCCTGAGCCCAGTTAGGGCCAGACATCCTGAGACAGCCCTATTCTGCCATTCTGAATAAAACCCCACTTTGACAAATTATCAGTAGACCATGTCTTTCTCCATTAGGAGGGGGACTAAAGGTATTTTAACCATACCACGTGGTTAAACTCTTAGACTATCGATACCGACAGAATAAGAACAAGTCTTTGATATTGATTACTAGTCTGCAGCTAGGAATTCGGTATCATTGAACGTGAAGAACGACAACCACCGAAACATCCATTCTATAACGAATGTCACTCTGAACCATCCCCTCTAACCACAACCGAGAGAGACGGACAATCCTACAAAAGAAATTCACTTTTCAGCAGAGATCAAGAAGACACACTGAGCGTAAATATATATATTGATTGTAATTGTTCCCGAATGAGTGAGCGTTCATGTGTAAGGGATTAGCATTTTAATTGTTATAATTAACTCTTTATGGACTTCTTAGTTGACCCCCCATTGCCCCTTTGTCTAACAAGCTGTCATGCCGGTTCAGCCCACTAGGGCACATTCTACCATTTCATGTGACCATATTTACTGTTTGTTTATGCATTTCTGTGAATTACTTAGTTAGTAATAAATAAATGATTTAAGACAATTGATGTATGGATGACTAATAGTGAAGACTGGATTCGTGCAGAAAACCAACAATTTACGACGTTTGGAATGAGACTAACGTGAGGTAAAATAAATAAATCATTAATCAGAAGACTATTGATCAGATATGAAAATATCTGAAAGGTTATATTGGGAAATTATAACCTTGTAATCTGAATACTTTCCTTGGTGCCCCGATTTCCTAGTTAATTACAGTTACATGATTATTCAGTTTAATCGCGTAATACTAATTCATGGAATCTTTGATAAAAACGAAGTCTTCAATTGAATGATAGTAAAGACACGACAACATTGATCTTACTATTAAACAATCATGCAAAGACGTATGTAACTCATACAGTATTGCTTAGCATAAGTCAAAAGGAACAACCGTAAACTTTGAGAGAACTTTGTTGGGGTTGTCTTGGGTATTTCAGCCAGCATGGACGGTCAGGTGAGGCCAATCGATAGCCTGTGATACCTATTGATCTGCCGGGGGCTGTCTGTGGGACTGTGGGGCTGTTCTAGCTGTTGTTGTAGAGCCAGCACAGTAACAGCCAGCAGGCCTTACCACTGCTGTACTTTCTAGAAGACAGGGGCGAGAGGCGAGGGGCGAGGCGAGACAAACGAGGGACCTTCTTTCTACAGAGCCAAGCAGCCATGCTAAATCATTTCGGCAGCTCTTCCCAGAGCAATTTAGCAACATCTCAGATTCACTATATCATCTCCTTCCATAGACACAGGCTATGATATCGAGAAACAAGACAAGCACCATGTGAAATATTAAAGACCTAGGAACATGGGAAATGAGGTGTAGCAGAGGAGTGCACGCTGCAGTAGTTTCTGCCGCACTAGGCTTTCTCAGAGACATGGAGAGAGCGGGGGGTAAGATGAACAGAGTATTGTCCCCCATGAGATGAGAAGGGGGGCAGTGGGCAGGACAAGCATGCAGGTGGAGAAGACATGGCTAGGTTTTCTTTAGAAATCCATACATGTACATTCCCAATGTCTGAGTTAATGGCTGAATGGCATTAGAAATGTGAAACATATAAGATCCTTTGTGAATGTCATAAGGAACATGCAACAGAACAATATGTATTTATATTTAAGCAAGTCTCCACCACCATTACCCACACTATGCACCAGCACAGTGACAGAATAAAGTCCTGAGCCTGAATCCAGAAGGAACCGGTACCTGACCTGAGGGCAACTCCCCACTCCTCTGCAGACTCCTCCCCATGATTGATAGTGTGGGCTCTGAAGCCTGCCTAAAACAGGACCCTTGTATCATCACAGAACACTGCATTTCCCTCACCACTGCCTGAGTGCAGTTGATAAAGCACTGGGCTACTTTTTCCTATTGATTGTGTGAAAGGTAATAGTGTATGTGCTTTCGTCCTTAATCACATCTGGTCTGTAATGTTGAGCAGAATGGATTACAACATTTTTATAACAAGCCTAAATCACACTAGGCTGATCATCAACATTTGTTTCAGTTATTTTAATTGAAAGGAAGGAATTTGAAAGCAAATTTCTTTGCCAGGAATTATTCTGGAAATATATGAGCTGCAGAAATAAAAGGAAAAAAAGACATTATGTAATCCCTCTAGGTCTCTAAGAACAATATCAGTTATATGAAGATGGTGAAATACCATGTGAGTAGTCATAATGGCAAATATCACCCTCCATCCCTCCAAATGTTTCTTCTACATATATCAAAACTATAGAGCCAATAAACATGCAGTGCACACATTTGAGTAGTTGGACACTGACTCCATGTCCCAATTCTATCCATACAGAACACAGATCAAGGAACAACTGCAGGGGAAGGACTGGTGGCCAATAACACTGTATACTGTGGCTCCTCTGACGCAATGTGGCTTTCAGACATGTGTTTGAATGTCAGAGCCTAATCCAGACCGGGAATTAGAAAATAGATTATTTTATATTAGTGTATATCAGCATTCTTTGGGGGGGGGGGGGGGGGGGACCTCTGAAATACCTCAAAGTCCACAGTCAGCTCTCTGATAACTGAACAAGCCTTTTGGTCCCGGAGAGATTGGGAAGGGATCAAGCGTGTCAGGCAAAGCAGCATCTTGGATACACTTTACCAAAGACTCTTTGAAAGTCCAACATCAATGTTCCCCAATAATGTCACTTTTTACAATACCATTTGTTCCAATATATCTTCGTATTACAGTACAGGTAGTGCCACAATATTAGGATATTTGGGGAAATTCTATGAAAGGATGTTGTTTCTTTTCAAAATGGCATATATGTTTACCTCAACGAGGATTAGAATCCTAATCTTTGATTCCAGAGCCATGGTTCAGAACCTCCGCTCCATTACTCTCCAAACAGCCAACTGAAATGACCTATTTACAAAAAAAAACAAAATACCTTATCTAGCCCAGCAGTCATGTGTGTTTTCCTGAGGGAGGTAGGGAGTAGGACTGTGATATTTTGGTGCGACCGGCACTTTGAAGCCAGAGAAGAGGAAGCGAAGAGGCTGGTTTAAGGATAAGACAGGCCCATGGAAAGGAGGATTAGCAGGATTTAGAGTCAGTGTCGTGGGTGTGTAGCTCACAACACAAAATATGCTGTTTCTATCTTAGTCACTGTTCTGAAACTTTGAGAACCCTTCAAAGCGGAGACCATGACTTTGTGAAAGCTTCGAGGTGGGAGGTAGAGAACACAAAAACACAATGAGCTATAGGTCACTGAGGTCAATACACCTACTGTATTCTCTGGATTAAATTGTTGTCTCATACACTATGGGATCTTCTGAAGCTTTTGTAAAAATGGATGACACACCTATGACAAAATGTGAAGTAGGTCTCCATATGAGACAATGACAACAAACATTAAGACAACTTTGGTAAATCCAAGTGTTCAGCAGCTCTGCTGACAGGGCATTGTGCCAACGTGTACTGTAAAGGAGGGGGCTCTGCAGCAAATAAGAAGACCATTTCTGAAATTCACGTTAGCGGTGAGCTAAATTCAGTGAGGTTCAAACGATGGGAGAATCTGGAGTAAATAACGATGCTCCGACATGGACGCAGTGTTTTGACTTAGGGATGAAAGGCGACCAGAATAAGGGATGCGAGAAACAAGCCTGGGTACATTCAGCAAACAGGGCTGCATGCAGCTCCTCAGCATATTCAGGCTTCACGTATTGTTTTGGGGGATGGTGGGGATGGAGTCACTGGAGGTGGGCTCAGGCTCTGCGGTGGGTTTAGTGCCGTATTAACCAAGCTTTTCAGACGGCTCTCCCCTGCTCTCAGTGTGCAGAGTTGGACTAACTACCCTAAGTAGAGCACGCTACTTTATAGGACTTAAAGTGAGTGCTTGTAACTCTCAACAGACATATGAGCCCTTCTTCAGTGTAACACACTAGATTATTAATTACGGCAACAACAGCTGACACAAAAAGAGGTGCACACACACACACACACTAATCAGTGTTCTGGGAGCCTAGAGGTGGATTGCTCTCTCTGTTACTGCACTCCTCTGTTTGTAATCTGATAAGGGCTGACTGAAGAGCCTCTTGCTGGTGAGGTCAAATGAACTCCTATTCTTTTCTCTATATAGAGGTACAGAGTGGCAGTAGGTTAGAATGTGTTAGGGAGGTTGGGAACAGGGTCAGTACTATGGACCCCCCCCCCCCCCCCCACATCCCATCCCTCTCTCCTTGTGCACTCTGGTAATTGAGTCAGTCCTGTGTATCAGGAAGCATCAGGCAGAGAGGACTGAGGCTGCCAGGGTGTATTTAGGTTAAGATTGTTATGACACTGAAACATTCCCAGCAAAGTACTCAAAATAAATACACACTCAAGTCAAGGAAATCCCTGACGGAAAAATATTTTTGTTCAAATAATGAAAGTTGTTTGCGGGGGACAAAACAAAGAGATACTGAGTCAAGAGTCTGGTTTTCTCATCTCTCCTACCTTGCAGAATCCCTCGCTTCTCATCCTTTATTTCTAACCTTCTTATCTATCCAATTAAAAAGTCTAGAGGAAATGTTCTGATTTATATGCAGCTTGTTTTCTTCCATATAAGGACAAATACTGTAGGTCGTAAGGAGTGGTCACAATCACAGACTCCGGGACAGGAGAGTAGTGTTGAGTGCAGACCACCCAGAGGAACCAGGGGTGAAGGAAGGAGACTACGATGTGTAATCACAACGTCCTATGGTCTAGTATTTCATAACCATGGCAGTCAAACCATGCTAAAATCACTACGTTAACATCTGTCCACTGGTCAGTACTATTATAATTAAACACGGTCTTAACAGTCAATCACCATTAACCTGTCTTCCTTAAGCACCAGCTAAGCCCAGCCACGAGCTGTTTACACCCGTACCGTCGATCAGAAAGTACCGGAGCATGATGTCCAATATCAACAGGCTCAGGGACAGTTTCTATCTACAAGCCATCAGACTGCTGAACACTTGACCTGGACTGACCACCTGCACTGATTCTCAGCACCTTAGTACACATGCACTCACTCAGGCACGCACTCAGGCACGCACTCAGGCACGCACTCACACACCCACACATTCATGCTACACACACATCACAACTGCTGCTACCAGACTTATGTTTTCTAAATACTGCACAATTTAAAACACTTGCCCCCCTATTCCCTCTTCTCAAACACACGTAAATATTGAACAATAAATTGTGCCTTCCTGTATTATACTGATGCTAAAATGCTTATTTTATTTACTTTGTTCATATTCTTATCTTTTCTTATTTATTATTGTTGTTGCATTGTCGAGACGAAACCTGCAAGTAAACATTTCATTGGATGGTGTATACCACACCTGTATCCCGTAGATATGACTAATAGAACATAAAACTGTTAAATGAAGAGGTCCCTGCCTGTAAAAGACCGTGATCGGCCTATTACAGAGCTCTGATTGGCCCATGCTTGCTCTGATTGGCCCATGCTTGGTTCTTTAAACTGTGTTTAGGGCAGCAGTAGTGAAACAGAATTTAGCCAGCCGGGCAGCCAACCGAGCAGCCAGCCGGGGCAGCCAGCCGGGGCAGCCAGCCGAGCAGCCAGCCAGCCAAGCAGCCAGCCAGCCAATCAGCCAGCCAAGCAGCCAGCCAGCCAAGCAGCCAGCCGAGCAGCCAGCCGGGGCAGACAGCCGGGGCAGACAGCCGGGGCAGACAGCCGGGGCAGCCAGCCGGGGCAGCCAGCCGGGCAGCCAGCCGGAGCAGCCAGCCGGGGCAGCCAGCCGGGGCAGCCAGCCGGGGCAGCCAGCTCCGTAGAGTTATGGGGGCCAGCTGGTGCCTGATGTTCCGGAGGCCCCCAGGGTTACACATCACAGCTGTGATGTCACTAATGGGCTCCAAATGCTGCCGAGGTTCCGCCATGCACACACTGCTGCCTCCATGCGATCTCCATTGAGACGGCCAGGCTGGCCATGTGGCTCTGACTGATGTGGCTCTGGTGTTATTAGATTTATTCTGCTCATCCCCACAGGTTGTGGTCACTTGTTGATGTGGGCTAGATATGGGGGTTGGGGTGAGGGCAGCACTGGATGCCTGCAGCTATGTCTGTTCAATCAGGATGCTTTATGATGTGGCCATGCCCCTTGTTCAGCTCATCCATCTCTCTCTCAAATCCTGTACGAGCGCGGCAGGGTAGGAAGAAGGAAGGATTGTGAATACGAATGTGAGAGGTTAGGAGTTCTGTGGCTAGCTCCGTTACAGAATGTAAGGAGCAGACTCAGCGTATTTTGCTGCGTAGCCATTGTCACAGACACCGAGTCAATCACTGTGGAGTAAATTGCCATGGCAACCGCCTCCACTGCATGCCTTGCAAACCCTCCCCTGATCAGAGGAGCAGACAGAAAGAACCCTGCAATCTCCAGAGGAAAGTCAGATTTTCAGGCATTCAACCTGGGAACATTTAAACATGAAGCATACGTACCTAAACCATTTTCACCGATTCACTGGCCAAACTGGATGGTGTGTGTGTGTGTGGGGGGGGGGGGGGGGGGGGGGTGCTAAGACAATTGCAGCATGACCTTGTGCAGGGAACATGGACGTATGAGATTGAATTGAGTGCTAATTAGCATCTTTAGTGCCTCTTTGTAGGAAATGACTTTACAAGACATATGGCCAAGCTCAGCTCAGGACCTTGATGCAATAATGAACATTCTAAAATGAGAGGCCACAACACAGTGTCTTCCTTAAATGAATAGATGATTTAAAAGAAAGATTGGAGAGCTACTCCCAATATAGCAAATATTAGAAAACGATTGTGGTGTCAGTCACAAAGAATCTGATCGACAATTTGCCTGAACTTGCTGTTATAAGCCAAGGACGAGCTAAAAAAAAAACACCTGTTCTGGGAGAGCCCTCAAGTTAAAAGGACAGTGGCATTTAGTGAGTCACTCTACCATGAACACAGCTATTAGGAAAAAATAGGGACAAAATGGCTGCCAGGAAAATAAGTCTCTCCTCCCTGATGTACCCTGGAAAGACAGGAGAGGGCGAATGAAGGAATTCACTCCAGCTTTTTAGATACAAGGAATAAGTATCCCCTGCAGTGAATATAAAACAGATCCCAATTTTCTGTTTTTTAAACTGGAGAATGCATCCTGTACCCCATCACCCTGCCCCTGTTCTCCTTGGGTCTGAATGCGCAGGCTGTTGAGGAGAAAATTGTGGCGTTTTACTCACTGACAGCGAAGGAGGGCGGCGGCGGCTGGTGGGGGGCTATATCTTCACATAGCAATTAACAGTGGTGAAGTCCGCATTCAAGGACAAATTGCTGGATAAGGTGCAATAAGCTGGCCCCACCAATCTGCCTCTCTCGCTCCCTTTAACACACACACTGTCAAATTCTTATGCAAAGCACACACACACACACACACATACCCAGACAGTGTACAATGAACATACCTTACATACATGCAGTACTTGACTGGGGCAGTAGTACCGGCATCTTAAATGTTCTAGCTACTGCTTGAGCTCCTGTTCCTCTTATGGAATATTAGCTCAACAGTATCTTGGAGCTAAATAGAAACAGTACCTGCACCCAAAATGAGTACAGACACCTATTTCAATCCAAGTCAAGCACTGCATACATGGCAGCTGATATTGAAACACACACACACACACTGGATGTGGTGACTGATAGACCAGTCACACCAGCTGGGCTCTCTTTGTGCTTCAGATGTGGTCTCCTAGCAACCAGTCACACCAGCTGTCGGTGAGGAATGGGAAGAGGAGGAACGGTGCAGGATCAGGGAGGGGCTGGCACTGCATCAAAACTCCCCCTACCATATCACCAGCAGCACATCGCCCCTGCCTCGCCTACAGTCTGCAGCTAGCCTAGCCACCCCGCCTCGCCTGCAGTCTGCAGCTAGCCTAGCCACCCCGCCTCGCCAGCTTCAGCACACAAAGAGAGCCCTAATACTACTCACATCGCAGTTTCATCACTCCAGAAGCTACGTGTCTGTGCATTACAATGAACCTCAGGACTGGAGACACATTCTGAGAAACAGACACAGTGTATTATAGTACACTTTGATTAGGCTGGTGAACACATGGTTAGAGTGGGTTTGTTACTGCTACACACTATGGCATCTGAGAGCCATGTGGGTTTAAGAGTGTACTGCGTAATACACGGACCAAAGGCAAACGTGTGGGTTTCACACAGAAAATAACAGATGATATGTACAATCATATCACATCAAACTGTACATATGGCACATGCAGTCATACAGCCAGCAATAAAATCAGTGTGCATCTTAGTGTGCATCTTATTAAACATTCATAGCATGCAACAGCCAACGGTTCCTAGAGTTAGAGAGAGACAGAGAGACAACAGATCTGAGATTCAATCCAAAAGAAGGTCTAGTGCCTTTAAGCAGACAAACTTTTGACAGCGTCTCTCGTTTAGGAAAAACATCCCCATTTTGTATAAACGCTAAAGAGGTTTGGCATGTTATTACTGTAATTCTCATGCAGGTATGGCTGTGATGGTACAGTATAACCATGTGACTGACGGTTAGGGATGAAGACAGCCATGCAAATAAAATAACCGTCAAACCCGTTTAAACATGCTTACATTCATTATTATTATTATTATTTTTATGTAGATAAAGCAATTATTTAGCTAACTTAGTCCGTCTGTCTTTTAAACGGTCTACATCTCCTCTTTCCAACAGCTCCAGCAGCTAATCCCACGTTGGAGTAGAATCTATAGGCTATGCCACTTCAGTTTAAAAAATAAGAACTTTCTTTTATTTAAAGCACATTCTCATTGCTTGCTAGTAAATACATAAATTGGTCTTCTCTTAAAAAAAGGTTGGATGTGTCTGACTATTCATGAATTATTCAACAGCAGTTGACAAGGTTGTTCTGGCTCTGAGTCCATCACCTACAGTATGTCCATTCAGATAGTTTCCTAAAGTAGCCTGTCAAACGCTCCCGTCATGTAATATTTTCAGTAAAGGCCCTTTCTAAAAAAAAGTCTGTTATTTCTGTCAGAATAATTATGAAGAAAATAATAAATATGAGCACATTTGTTTATGACACCGTTCAAGCCAACTGCGAAAATATCGTCCTGCCACAATCCCTCAATGATTTATTCGGAACAAGTTTGTTGTGTGAATTGAATTAATACATTTCTCTCTGCCTATTTTTTACGTTCGAAATGCATCAGTGCAGCAAGCAGCAAGGTATGATTTTAGCAAATGTATTAAAACATTTAAAAAACTGAAATATTACATTTACGTAAGTATTCAGACCCTTTACTCAATACTTTGTTCAAGCACCTTTGGCAGCGATTACAGCCTCGAGTTTTCTTGGGTATGACGCTACAAGCTTGGCACACCTGTATTTGGGGAGTTTATCCCATTCTTCTCTGCAGATCCTCTCAAGCTCTGTCAGGTTGGATGGGGAGCGTCACTGCACAGCTCTTATCAGGTCTTTCCAGAGATGTTAGATCGGGATGGTGCCAGGTTCCCTCCAGACGTGACGCTTGGCATTCAGGCCTAAGATTTCAATCTTGGTTTCATCAGACCAGAGAATCTTGTTTCTTATGGTCTGAGAGTCCTTTAGGTGCCTTTTGGTGCCTTTTACTGAGGTGCCTGTCATGTGCCTTTTACTGAGGGGTGGCTTCTGTCTGGTCACTCTACCATAAAGGCCTGATTGGTGGAGTGCTGCAAAGATGGTTGTGCTTCTGGAACATTCTCTCATCTCCACAGAGGAACTCTGGAGCTCTGTCAGAGTTACCATCGGGTCTTGGTCACCTCCCTGACCAAGGCCCTCCTTCCTTGATTACTCAGTTTGGATGGGCGGCCAGCTCTAGGAAGAGTCTTGGTGGTTCCAAACTTCTTCCATTTAAGAATGATGGAGGCCATTGTGACATTTTTTTGGTACCCTTCCCCAGATCTGTGCCTTGACACAATCCTGTCTCTGCGCACTACAGACAATTCCTTTGACCTCATGGCTTGGTTTTCGCTCTGACATGCACTGCCATCTGTGGGACCTTATATAGACAGGTGTTTGCCTTTCCAAATCATGTCCAACCAATTGAATTTACCACAGGTGGACTGCAATCAAGTTGTCGAAACTTATCAAGGATGGTAAATGGAAACAGGATGCACCCGAGCTCAATTTATAGTCTCATAGCAAAGGGTCTGAATACTTACGGTATTTCTGTTTTCTTATTGTTAATACATTTGCAGTACTCGGTCTGAGGTTTCTTTTGCTCTCTCTTCCTCCTTGCGGATGCGAACCGGGATGTCTGTTTGGGTCTGTTTTTCCACTGGCCTTTTCGGAACAGGTCCGACTGTCCTCGGGTACAGTCAGAATTTTTGGGACCCCTGAAGAACTCTACTTTGAACAACATATTGCCACAGAGAATGAGGTGACATTATGTGAATTGTTCGGAAAAGTGGAGGGCAAAACGCATCGGACTTGGTGTGAATGGTTTAGTGCTTCAAAATCAGAAATCTAGATTCTTTCAGTAATTCCTCTCCAATCTGATGTTTCTTCATTTGTAAACCTGACTAATACTTAGAGGTAATAATAACTTGAATAATAATGAAATGCTTCAGATAATAACAAAGTGTAATGGTAATAGTGAAGTTGCAGAGAAAAGCAATGTGTTTATTTTGAGTCTGGTTTTTGCCAATCACCCCTCCCAACGGTTATGACGGTGACCATGTACATTGTCCTGGCCAATAACCGTAACCTGAAATTCCAAGACCGTCACAGCCCTACATCCAGGTTTTGTGAGTTTCAGTTTCCTGGTGTGAGATCGCTCCAGACTGGGTCAGTGAAATATGCTGATCAGACTTCATGTGAGACTGAATGTGAATAGAAATCCTGGACATTATTGTGTACACATACAAACATGCATGTGCGCACGCACAGACATAAGTCCAGCATGTTTCCATCCATATTGATCCACAGCTGCCTTATATCTAAAACAAAATAGACAACACTGCCTAGGCTCAAAGTGACAGAAATCGTAAGGGGCCTACTAGGAGACAGTGACCTGGGGCAGTGAGCCCCTAGGGTGGGATATTAAAGTCAAATCAGCCTGCTATCTCCACACTGCAGCTCTGTCCTCCCTAAAGCCTGCTGGACTTACATCTTGCCGTTATTAACAGGAATAATAATGAAGAAATAACAGAGGGAGCACAATCCCATTCTCCTCAATCAGCAGAACAAAAAGCAGAGGAGATCTGACTTCTCCACAAGAGAGGGGGGGGGGGGGGGGGGGGGGGATTTCCTTAGTTAGTCTGCCGACCGTGGCCTCAGATGCCTGTTTGATGACTGATACAATCAGAGTGGTCCAGACACAAGAGATTAGCAGTCAGTTTAACCATATCTGTAAACACTCCTGGCTAGGACCGGGTCTATAGTACTGGAGCCTAATTGAACCTGGCCTCTTGCAGCACTGAGTGGTGTTGGACAGCCAGGAGAAGAGAAGAGAAGAGGGAATTCTAACGAACAGGGTCAGATGCATTATGACAGGGCAGAATTGTCTTTTGCTCCCAGCAAGGACATGAAATCAACGATGCCATCGTTAAAAAAATAAAAAAAATTGCAGATGTCGCTCTACCACTGCTGACACCCTTAAGAACATGGATGTAATGTCCTCTCTCTATGTCAGGTCATCAGGGTTGTTTGTGCCTCCTGATGTGTCCTCTGTGTCTCTCTGGGGCTGACCAGGCCAGGGCTGTGGCTGCCTGCTGAGGTAGAGGCACTTTAACCTCTCAGAGGAGCCCTCACGCACTGTCATTACCTCCATTTCTACTACTCTATTGTACCGAAAACCTTTAAACTGCTTTAAGAGCCTACGGACAGCTGGCCCTTTGTCTTTACAGCTGCTAATTGCTGCACTTTGAGTGGCCTCCTGGCAGTGTAAATAGATTCATATGGATATTAGTAATTTAAATGTTCATATGCCTTATGGTGCATTACAACCCCTCATAACAAGGCAATGCTCTTTTCATGGTTGGGCTGTAGAGGTCTTTTCTATCTCATCTGAGTCATGAAGATCCTGATGAAACAGCCAATTCACATATTGATTATCAGTAACTAGCCTATATGGGTGTTTTCATTCCACTGCAGGTCTGTTAGAGAGCTGGGAGCCAAGGCAGCAAAAGAGTCCATTTCCTGCCTCCTTTCTGACTGAGTGATGGATGGATCGCTGTGGGACTTTCTGATGTCAGTCCAGCTCTCTGAAGAAGCGTCAGTCTTTGGTCTGAGCCATCTGCACCGTTTCTGATTAAGCTTCCCACCTCAGCCAACTGGTAGGCTGCTTAGTCAAGTCAGGGGTGTGTGGGTATGTCTCAACAGACAAATGAGTTGCACCTTGTCAGTGAGTCGCCCCTGACCCATGGACTCAACGTCCTGGTGCTGCTGTGGACCGGTTGGTTTCTCTACACAGCACCTACCAACCCAAAATTGACCTGCAGGAACACATAAAGCTTGGCCCAGGCATATACCAGTAAACGTCTTTGGGATGAAATAACATGACTTTATTCTCTTCTTTATTTATCCGTTATTTTACCAGGTAAGTTGACTGAGAACACGTTCTCATTTGCAGCAACGACCTGGGGAATAGTTACAGGGGAGAAGAGGGGGATGAATGAGCCAATTGTAAACTGGGGATTATTAGGTGACCGTGATGGTTTGAGGGCCAGATTGGGAATTTAGCCAGGACACCGGGGTTTATACCCCTACTCTTACAATAAGTGCCATGGGATCTTTAATGACCTCAGAGAGTCAGGACACCCATTTAACGTCCCATCTGAAAGACAGCCCCCTACACAGGGTAGTGTCCCAAATCCCTGCCCTGGGGCATTGGGATATTTTAGACCAGAGGAAAGAGTGCCTCCTACTGGCCCTCCAACACCACTTCCAGCAGCATCTGGTCTCCCATCCAGGGACAGACCAGGACCAACCCTGCTTAGCTTCAGAAGCAAACCAGCAGTGGTATGCAGGGTGGTATGCTGCTGGCAAATTTTGAATGATTAGAAATGACATCAGTATTTAAACATATTCTTTACTTATTCCAGCTTTTATCCTCTTATTCCAGGTTGCATGTTCCCTGGAGCCTGAATAGAAACGACCTTATAGGGACAGCAAAACAAACTAAACAGCATTGTCAGGCTGCCTCTCAATATCAACAGAGAGAACTAAACACAAGAGACTTCTTAGGTATATTTTTGATTCATGTTTGTTTCAGATGTTTGTATAATGACTCAGGGTTAGTAGTGCTGAATGTGACCTTAGTCTGACATCGATCTGAGTCCAACTAACATTCTGGAGGTGGGTGTTGAGGTGTGCCAGTGTGAGTGAATGTGTGACCTACCTGCTTTCCGTCCAGTGTGTAGATCCTCTTGACCACGCCGCTCTCCAGCTTGATGGCCTCTGTGATGTCGGTGAGCACCTGTTCGAAGGAGTGCGCTGTCTTCTTGTTGAGCAGCACGCGGACGGCCTTCCTCGGCTTCACGCCACTCCGCATCACCGTCACCAGCTTGGGGCGAACAAACTCCTTACCCTCCCGGGCCTCGTTGGCCTGCTTGCTGGCCAGGCTCTGCAGGTTCTTCTGGCTGGCCGAGGCCTTCACGTTCACAGACCAGTTGGGGTTGACGTTCTTTGTGTAGTCGACCTTCTTGTAGACGTTCTCAGACGCACAGACGTAGCTCTCTCCTGAGGGGGTGAGAGGAGAGACAAAGAGAGAACGCCGTAAGGAATATGAAATAATCAACTTTGTTTGACATAAACTGAGGAAATATTTGCTTTAAAAGGAACCCAACATCAGTACTATCGTAAGTAGAGGTGTGGAGTTAAAGCTTGGAGGATAACCAGCTCAGATGTCACAGACCTTCGTGAGGGAGACAATACCAACACATCTTCATATAAACTATGCATCCCCACTACATCTGATCTAAATGCATGGATTCAAGATAAACTGAGGACAGAAAAACAGCCTCCTACTCAAACGGGACAATCTAGCTCTACCGTATCTCATAGTGTGTTGGCAAACTAGCAGTTACTCTCCCAGAAGTTTAAAAAACGAGCCAGTGACGTGTGCTTCCACCCTGTCAGTAATTGCTATAGCATCTCCATGAACCTAATCCAAAGCATGGTGACCTGTGCACTGAACTCTCCCCCAATCATCAAACAGCAGGAGACTGCTCTGACAGAGATTCGCCATCCCCCATTCTCTCAAACACAAACATACAATATTGTAATGTCATACCAGTCCATGAGTCCTCCTCCACCATGCTTTATTACAGCAACACACGGTGACAATGACATGGTCCTCTTAGTGGGTGTATCAAGTTCTTCACATCAGCTGATGGAATTACCTTAGATCCTAGGTGTGGTAATGCTCTCCAATTTGTCCTAGTTTAAAAAATACTGATCATGAAGACCTGTGGTTCTACTGTGACCTGTAGGATGAGGGTGGTTCTACTGTGACCTGCAGGAGAAGGGTGGTTCTACTGTGACCTGTAGGAGAAGGGTGGTTCTACTGTGACCTGTAGGAGAAGGGTGGTTCTACTGTGACCTGTAGGAGAAGGGTGGTTCTACTGTGACCTGTAGGAGAAGGGTGGTTCTACTGTGACCTGTAGGAGAAGGGTGGTTCTACTGTGACCTGTAGGAGAAGGGTGGTTCTACTGTGACTTGTAGGAGAAGGGTGGTTCTACTGTGACCTGTAGGAGGAGGGTGGTTCTACTGTGACCTGCAGGAGGAGGGTGGTTCTACTGTGACCTGCAGGAGGAGGGTGGTTCTACTGTGACCTGCAGGAGGAGGGTGGTCCTACTGTGACCTGCAGGAGGAGGGTGGTCCTACTGTGACCTGTAGGAGGAGGGTGGTCCTACTGTGACCTGTAGGAGGAGGGTGGTCCTACTGTGACCTGCAGGAGGAGGGTGGTCCTACTGTGACCTGCAGGAGGAGGGTGGTCCTACTGTGACCTGCAGGAGCAGGGTGGTCCTACTGTGACCTGCAGGAGCAGGGTGGTCCTACTGTGACCTGCAGGAGCAGGGTGGTCCTACTGTGACCTGCAGGAGGAGGGTGGTTCTACTGTGACCTGTAGGAGGAGGGTGGTCCTACTGTGACCTGTAGGAGGAGGGTGGTCCTACTGTGACCTGTAGGAGGAGGGTGGTCCTACTGTGACCTGTAGGAGGAGGGTGGTCCTACTGTGACCTGTAGGAGGAGGGTGGTTCTACTGTGATCTGCAGGAGGAGGGTGGTTCTACTGTGACCTGCAGGAGGAGGGTGGTTCTACTGTGACCTGCAGGAGGAGGGTGGTTCTACTGTGACCTGTAGGAGGAGGGTGGTCCTACTGTGACCTGTAGGAGGAGGGTGGTCCTACTGTGACCTGCAGGAGGAGGGTGGTCCTACTGTGACCTGCAGGAGGAGGGTGGTCCTACTGTGACCTGCAGGAGCAGGGTGGTCCTACTGTGACCTGCAGGAGCAGGGTGGTCCTACTGTGACCTGCAGAAGCAGGGTGGTCCTACTGTGACCTGCAGGAGGAGGGTGGTCCTACTGTGACCTGCAGGAGGAGGGTGGTCCTACTGTGACCTGTAGGAGGAGGGTGGTCCTACTGTGACCTGTAGGAGGAGGGTGGTCCTACTGTGACCTGTAGGAGGAGGGTGGTCCTACTGTGACCTTGTATGTAGTGTACTGTAGGAGGAGCAGTAACGGGACAGGTCTCTGTGGATCAGGGGCCAGCTATAGGTGATCTCTATAGACCAGTGATAGGATGACATCTATACTGGCCTCCAGTTAAGAGAGTCAGGGATATACATTTGATATACAGAGAGACTAGCTACATGAAAGGGGCTAGAAAGTGGAGAGAAGCGAGCGTAATGTTTTGAGGCTGAAGAGAGAGAAGAGGAGAAGAGACAGGACAGTCAGTGGATAGACTGATGATCCCTGTCACAGAGAGGAAGCAAACCAGAGAAAGATAGATGGAATCTGCAGGAGCGAGAGCTGGGAGACAAAACTCATCAGGCTGGTGATGAGAGCTAGCTAGGTGCCAGAGGAGCAATGACACACCAGAGGACAGGACGACCAGAGGAGCAATGAAACTGACAAACCTTTACTTTTCTTTACTTTGAAAAGCAGTGGGCTTTTGCTTCCACATAGTCAGCCCTGAACTCCCCCAGATCTGCCTGTCAGTGGGTGTATGTGACAGGTCACATGGTTGATAGACAAAGCTCACTCTACATTTACATTTTACTAGATGCTCTTATCCAGAGCAACTTACAGGAGCCAATAGGGTTAAGTGTGTTGCACAAGGGCACCGACAGATCTGTCACGTAGTCGGCAAGGGGATTCAAACCAACAACCTTTCGGTTGCTGGTCCAATGCTCATAACCGCTAGGCTACTTGGCACCTCCTTCCTACTCATTATATTCTCTGCATTTGTTCCAGACGGCACACAGAGAAGGCGCTGTCATTGAGACGTGATCAAAGCTACATAGCCTACGGTATAGCATGTTCATCCCTGGAGAACGCACACAATTATTTACATGCCTTTGCCTAAGCAAATGAATAAGTTAAGTCTAAAATGAGCTCTTTGTGCATCAAAACACTGTTATAATATAATATTCCATGTCTAGCTGAAATACTAATGTGAATTTCTACTAAAGTCTTCCTACCTGTGGTGCTCAAAATCATGATATGTTTTGTCATGAGATCCAACACAATATCATAGGTATATTTCTACAGATGTTTTTCCAATGGAAAGTGAATAAATTACATTAGCACATAACACTACATCTGAAACTGTGGCTGTCCTGTGTAAAAGTGCAGAGACAGCAGAAACAGCTTTTCAAACAGTGTTATGACAGCATCTACCTAGAGTGCACTGCTTACTCACAGCACCTGGAAAGAATATATTTCTCTCTCTCTTTCATCAGATCTAGCAGATTCTGTAGTAGGACGGTGGGGAACTGCCTGCTACCTCTCACTATTATAATTGAGCGAGTCTATACAGTAGGGCATTCTGCCCAGCAACAGTGTAAATGGCAACGCTCAACACTTCCATCCAGGTAAGCAGGTCCTGATTTCTCCTAAGGTCAGATCGTAAGAGTCAGCCAGTCCCACTAAGCCTTATGCCTGGGTGGACTGTCAGCTTGGGCTGAGATCCAGTACTCTGACCCGTACAGTAGCGTAAGTTCCAGAGGCCTGTAAGGTGGTGCAGCAGTTAACTCGGGCTAATACTGTATCATGTAAGCCTTCCTCTAAATGGTCTTCCGTAAAGGGTATTTCGGCTGTTCGTGCACACGAAAGTCTACGCCCCTTCGTCTGTGATTGGTCAATGGTAGAGATTCTTCAATTAAGTGTTCGTTGTCATTCAACAATAGACTCATTTTCATGAGAAATACTGCACCAAACATCTTAGATAGATTGTGCGACTAAGATTTCCTCAGCAAAAAACGTCAAAACGAATGACAGATTTCTTGAGTTATCTTAGATTAATTCTGACCATTTTGAGGAAGTGTATACTGGCTACAGAGTCTCAAGATGGACAAACAGTACTATTGCCACTTTTCTCTCGTTTTTTCAAGCAAAGGTATTTTAAGGGAGTATGCAAGCATACTCGTTCGGTTCTCTTTACCGGTTCGGCTGGCGCCCGAAGCATCCGGAAGCCTCCTTCAGCAGTCTGGGTTAATTTCCCTACATGCACTGCACTGTTAGTGACCTAAATGAGAAAGAGGAGCAGCCACCCCCACATCTTTGTTTAATTTTCCTGCATAAGTAAAAATCAGGAGTATGCCTCTACTGCCATTAATTCCAATTAGACTGGTTTGGATTTCTCCCTGACCAATATGGCTGCCATTTTCACCCCATTCTGGAACGTTGAGGGTTTATGACATAGCCCCTAATCATTTTATAGGATCTCTATGGTCACCAGCCAAAAAAAACAGCCCATGGCCATGTGTCATAAACCCTCAACGTTCCAGAATGGGGTGAAAATGGCAGCCATATTGGTAGAATTGCAAGTAATAAGCTTAAAAAATCTAAAATTCTCTCAGCCCGATTGCAAAATGTGTAGAATAGCATGAGATTATCTATAAAACTGCACATTTTTCTGATCTTGCGAGGGGGCTCAGTTGGTAGAGCATGGCACATGCAGTGCCAGGGTTGTGGGTTCGATTCCCATGGGGGACCAGTATGAAAACATTTATGCATTCACTACTGTAAGATGCTCTGCATAAGAGCATCTGCTAAATGACAAAACAGTAAATGTAAAATGAAACTGCAGTATTCCACTAGTGCCATACATTGTCTCTTCTGGCCCACCTCAGCCGCCCCACACATACAACATACAGTCACTCCCCCAATGCCCCGCTCTTTCCTAAACAGAAAACAAGAGATGATCACCTAATTTTGATCAAATGAAGCCAGGGTTTATCTCTTTGTATCATTTGTATAATCCCAGCCCCTTTCCCCCACCCCCTTCCCTAGAAACACCCCCTGAAGGGCTTCCAAGCTTTTAGGAAAATACATCTGCCACACACTGGAATGAATTGGTATGTTGTTTAGTGGTCCTGTTCATTGGTGTCAGTAGAAAGATAAGACAATGGTTGATGTGTCAGTAGGAAAGAGAGAGTGTATCCAGGGAAGTGAACAGCACAATTAGCCAGGGGTGTTGAGTGTAATTGAAAAACTCTGCCTCCAGGGCAGATGGCGTTGAGGGAGAGTCTTAATCAACACTGGCAGAGGACACTGAATTCCCGGGTCATACGAGTCGAGAGGAAGAGGTAAGTAATTGCATCAGAGTGAAGTGTATAAGGTTACAGGGTTTTCTTACTCTGAGGGGTGTGGTCTCAAGGTAATGAACCCTAAGGTAGAGTACATTACTGGCACGCTGTACTTCAAATAGCATAGTGTAATGAACTAACTGCTGTATAGTGCAACTAGAAGAAATATTTTATTGCCTTCTACATCCCTTCTCTTTCACTACATGGCTCTTCATACCCTTTTTCATTTGTCCTTGATTTTTCCTCTTTGGTTGTAGTCCAAACATGCAGGCTCTCTGTTTCCTTAAGTCATCCCTTTTAACAACCATAGATCATTTCCCAGCTGGCAACGTGACATCATCTAAAACGTTTTATAACGCTAAGTAGCAGTAGGATCTATTTATATTCTATTAATAGGCCTCAATATGATCTATTTCTCTTGGCAGGCAGTAACAGTTCTTCTCCCCTATACAGGGATCCAGCTGGTGTCTGGAGAGAGAGAGGAAGCTCAGCTCCGCCTACCTGTCAGCCTCATCAGACTGTGCATCCCTTCATTCCCAGGAGAGCCTGTTTTATATAGTTACAGACCCACTTCCACCTTATTTTGGGCTTTCTAACAGGAAGGAATAGAGTTGCAAAGCTACTGGTAACTTACCAAATTTACCTGAGTATTCTGTAACTTAAGTAATTAACAGGTAATCTATGGCAACTTCGGTCATTTATACTTGAATAACTTTAAAAATAAAAATAAAATAAAAGGTTTTTCTATATCTGTGTCCCTATTGTCCATGAGTTTCTAGTGGATAGATCATATGATTCAAGAGAAAATAGCCTAATTAATGAAAAAATACATAGAATCAACAAATGCATTATTTTTACTCTTTCAACTATTGACTTTTTTTTCACAACTGCCACCAGTTTGGCACCAACACATTTACAAAGACATACTGACACAGTCAAATAAATGTGTGTAAAAAATATATACTGTATATACAGTGCCTTGCGAAAGTATTCGGCCCCCTTGAACTTTGCGACCTTTTGCCACATTTCAGGCTTCAAACATAAAGATATAAAACTGTATTTTTTTTGTGAAGAATCAACAACAAGTGGGACACAATCATGAAGTGGAACGACATTTATTGGATATTTCAAACTTTTTTAACAAATCAAAAACTGAAAAATTGGGCATGCAAAATGATTCAGCTCCCTTAAGTTAATACTTTGTAGCGCCACCTTTTGCTGCGATTACAGCTGTAAGTCGCTTGGGGTATGTCTCTATCAGTTTTGCACATTGAGAGACTGAATTTTTTTCCCATTCCTCCTTGCAAAACAGCTCGAGCTCAGTGAGGTTGGATGGAGAGCATTTGTGAACAGCAGTTTTCAGTTCTTTCCACAGATTCTCGATTGGATTCAGGTCTGGACTTTGACTTGGCCATTCTAACATCTGGATATGTTTATTTGTGAACCATTCCATTGTAGATTTTGCTTTATGTTTTGGATCATTGTCTTGTTGGAAGACAAATCTCCGTCCCATTCTCAGGTCTTTTGCAGACTCCATCAGGTTTTCTTCCAGAATGGTCCTGTATTTGGCTCCATCCATCTTCCCATCAATTTTAACCATCTTCCCTGTCCCTGCTGAAGAAAAGCAGGCCCAAACCATGATGCTGCCACCACCATGTTTGACAGTGGGGATGGTGTGTTCAGCTGTGTTGCTTTTACGCCAAACATAACGTTTTGCATTGTTGCCAAAAAGTTCCATTTTGGTTTCATCTGACCAGAGCACCTTCTTCCACATGTTTGGTGTGTCTCCCAGGTGGCTTGTGGCAAACTTTAAACGACACTTTTTATGGATATCTTTAAGAAATGGCTTTCTTCTTGCCACTCTTCCATAAAGGCCAGATTTGTGCAATATACGACTGATTGTTGTCCTATGGACAGAGTCTCCCACCTCAGCTGTAGATCTCTGCAGTTCATCCAGAGTGATCATGGGCCTCTTGGCTGCATCTCTGATCAGTCTTCTCCTTGTATGAGCTGAAAGTTTAGAGGGACGACCAGGTCTTGGTAGATTTGCAGTGGTCTGATACTCCTTCCATTTCAATATTATCGCTTGCACAGTGCTCCATGGGATGTTTAAAGCTTGGGAAATATTTTTGTATCCAAATCCGGCTTTAAACTTCTTCACAACAGTATCTCGGACCTGCCTGGTGTGTTCCTTGTTCTTCATGATGCTCTCTGCGCTTTTAACGGACCTCTGAGACTATCACAGTGCAGGTGCATTTATACGGAGACTTGATTACACACAGGTGGATTGTATTTATCATCATTAGTCATTTAGGTCAACATTGGATCATTCAGAGATCCTCACTGAACTTCTGGAGAGAGTTTGCTGCACTGAAAGTAAAGGGGCTGAATAATTTTGCACGCCCAATTTTTCAGCTTTTGATTTGTTAAAAAAGTTTGAAATATCCAATAAATGTTGTTCCACTTCATGATTGTGTCCCACTTGTTGATTCTTCACAAAAAAATACAGTTTTATATCTTTATGTTTGAAGCCTGAAATGTGGCAAAAGGTTGCAAAGTTCAAGGGGGCAGAATACTTTCGCAAGGCACTGTATATGCTGAAACCGTCACCCTTGAGCGAGGCATTGCTCCTGTGAATCACTCTGGATATTATTTTATATATTTTGCATGCAGTAAGGCAAAACAGAGGGTCAGAAATAATTACAGACACGTGTGACAATCTGTGCCCAAAAATGCCACTAGATGTAATTTGATAAAATTCCAAACAAACCCTGGAAGTTACCAAAATTCTGTTAGTTTACTGGTAGACTTTGATAGTTTCCACTAATTTAACCTCCCTTTGCAACCTTAAGAAGGAATAACAGATACTAGTACTGTTGAGGGGGGTATTAATATAACCGAGTAAGAGATGTACAGGAGGGGGCCGAGCACCCTTGGGAGGCCCCCCTGTGTTGAGGTGTTATTGACTACCCTCACCACCCGAGGTCTGCCTGTCAGGAAGTCCAGGATCCAGTTGCAGAGGGAGGTGCTCATACTCAGGTCCTTGAGCAGTGTCAAGCTTGGAGGGGACTATTGTGTTGAATGCTGAGCTGTAGTCAATTAGCAACATTCTCACATAGGTGTTCCTCTTGTCCAGGTGGGATAGGGCAGTGTGTAGAGCATCCAGCAGTCTTCATGATATTCTGCTGAGAGAGATTGGCTGAGCTGGCTGTAAGACTCCCGTATGGATAATTATGGCGAGTCTGAGACTCAGCAATCACATCAAGGTGGGGGAGTCCCCCTAATGAGGGGAGGAGACGTTACATTACATCATGCCAAGGAGAGGGGCCGAGACCCCGTCTGTCGGCTCATCAAACAGAATGCTGCCTGTGCTCCAGCCTCCAGGCAGATGGATGGATGGTTCCACTGGGACAACAGGCTCCATTTAGGAACCATTTCCTAATTCCTGGATGCAGACGCAGCGATTACGGCTTTGGATCCTGCCAAGCACTCATTGCAATGCTCTCTCTCCCTCCGCTTCTGAGCAGAGAATTCCACATGTACATTCCAGTGAGAGTCACTGACCGGATAAAAACCTCAGTGAGAATCTCTAATAACAGTGTACGGTTTCACACAACGAAAGCAACAGACTACCACTACACCATGCATATCAATGAGAGGAGGAAGACATAATTGTGAAAACTGTTTCACTATCCATGTCCACCCTACTGACTATGATGATCATGAAGACAGTAGGATGCATCATTATCACAATCCATCAACCCACAGAGCACTAAAGCAGTCACTAAAGTGGTGGACACCAACAGCGGAACAGAGCAGTGGTAAAGTGGTGGAACAGTGAAGGAACAGTGGTGGTAAAGTAGTGGAACAGTGAAGGAACAGTGGGGGTAAAGTGGTGGTAAAGTGGTGGAACAGTGGGGGAACAGTGGTGGTAAAGTGGTGGTAAAGTAGTGGAACAGTGAAGGAACAGTGGGGGTAAAGTGGTGGAACAGTGGGGCTAAAGTGGTGGTAAAGTGAAGGAACAGTGGTGGAACAGTGGGGGTAAAGTGGTGGTAAAGTGGTGGAACAGTGGGGGAACAGTGGTGGTAAAGTGAAGGAACAGTGGGGCTAAAGTGGTGGAACAGTGAAGGAACAGTGGGGGTAAAGTGGTGGTAAAGTAGTGGAACAGTGAAGGAACAGTGGTGGTAAAGTGAAGGAACAGTGGTGGAACAGTGGGGGTAAAGTGGTGGTAAAGTGGTGGAACAGTGGGGGTAAAGTGGTGGTAAAATGGTGGAACAGTGAAGGAACAGTGGTGGTAAAGTGAAGGAACAGTGGTGGAACAGTGGGGGTAAAGTGGTGGTAAAATGGTGGTAAAATGGTGGAACAGTGAAGGAACAGTGCCGGTAAAGTGGTGGTAAAGTGGTGGAACAGTGGGGGAACAGTGGTGGTAAAGTAGTGGAACAGTGAAGGAACAGTGGTGGTAAAGTGAAGGAACAGTGGTGGAACAGTGGGGGTAAAGTGGTGGTAAAGTGGTGGAACAGTGAAGGAACAGTGGTGGTAAAGTGGTGGTACAGTGGTGGTACAGTGGTGGTAAAGTGTTGGAACAGTGAAGGAACAGTGGGGGTAAAGTGGTGGTAATGTGGTGGAACAGTGAAGGAACAGTGGTGGTAAAGTGGTGGAACAGTGGTGGTAAAGTGAAGGAACAGTGGGGGTAAAGTGGTGGTACAGTGGTGGTAAAATGGTGGTAAAGTGGTGGAACAGTGAAGGAACAGTGGTGGTAAAGTGGTGGAACAGTGGGGGTAAAGTGGTGGAACAGTGGGGGTAAATTGAAGGAACAGTGGTGGAACAGTGAAGAAACAGTGGTGCAACAGTGGTGCAACAGTGGTGCAACAGTGGTGGTAAAGTGAAAGAACAGTGGGGGTAAAGTGAAGGAACAGTGGGGGTAAAGTGAAGGAACAGTGGGGGTAAAGTGAAGGAACAGTGGGGGTAAAGTGAAGGAACAGTGGGGGTAAAGTGAAGGAACAGTGGGGGTAAAGTGAAGGAACAGTGGGGGTAAAGTGAAGGAACAGTGGGGGTAAAGTGAAGGAACAGTGGGGGTAAAGTGAAGGAACAGTGGTGGTAAAGTGAAGGAACAGTGGTGGTAAAGTGAAGGAACAGTGGGGGTAAAGTGAAGGAACAGTGGTGGTAAAGTGAAGGAACAGTGGGGGTAAAGTGAAGGAACAGTGGGGGTAAAGTGAAGGAACAGTGGTGGTAAAGTGGTGGAACAGTGGTGGGAACAGTGGTGGTAAAGTGGTGGAACAGTGAAGGAACAGTGGAGGAACAGTGGAGGTAAAGTGGTGGGAACAGTGGGGGTAAAGTGAAGGAACAGTGGGGGTAAAGTGAAGGAACAGTGGGGGTAAAGTGAAGGAACAGTGGGGGTAAAGTGAAGGAACAGTGGTGGTAAAGTGAAGGAACAGTGGTGGTAAAGTGAAGGAACAGTGGTGGTAAAGTGAAGGAACAGTGGTGGTAAAGTGAAGGAACAGTGGTGGTAAAGTGAAGGAACAGTGGTGGTAAAGTAGTGGAACAGTGGTGGAACAGTGGTGGTAAAGTAGTGGAACAGTGAAGGAACAGTGGTGGGAACAGTGGTGGTAAAGTGGTGGAACAGTGGTGGTAAAGTGGTGGAACAGTGAAGGAACAGTGGAGGTAAAGTGGTGGGAACAGTGGTGGAACAGTGGGGGTAAAGTGGTGGGAACAGTGGTGGAAAAGTGTTAAACCAGCATAGTCTAGACCAGCGAGTTATGAGTAAACATGTATTATTTCAGACTATTTCTTAATTTGGGTCGTTTGAGGACAGTACATTTCTCACTTGGGTCTAGAGCTGAAAAAGTTGATGACTAGATGACATTCTGATGCTATCATCGGTCTGCTTCAGACATACTGAGACTGCTGCTCGCTGGCTCCTGAGGCGCTGACCGAATCACTGCTAATGAATTACTGAGATTTAACAGCATGACTGAAGTGACTGTACTTGTGCTGCTCAACAAGTAGCAGCTTTTAGCAGAGTGGCAGGGTCTCTGGAGTACACTGTGTAAACTAGTATAGCACACCGTCCCACTGCTCCATTGCCCTGTAAACCATCAGATGATCATATTTAATATGCAGAGATTACAGCCAGACTAGACTCCATCTCAGAGCAGGAGACGTTCATGTCTCTCGTTATTCCCATGTTACAGGTGATGACAGAATACCGCTGTTTAACCTTTCCTAATCAAATTAACAGAACTTAGAATGATAGGTGTCATCCAAGGAGAAAACTATGCACAAACTCCCCCACTCCTTACCACCCAACCCCCGTGACCACACCTTTATCCATAATGACCCCCACTCACTACCACCCAACCCCTTGTGAGCTCACCATTATCCACAATGACCCCCACTCCCAAGCACCCAACCCCCCATGTGAGATCACCTTCCTCCATAATGACCCCCACTCCCAAGCACCCAACCCCCCATGTGAGCTCACCTTCCTCCATAATGACCCCCACTCCATACCACCCAACCCCTGTGACCACACTTTCCTCCATATTGACCCCCACTCCATACCACCCAACCCCGTGAGCTCACCTTCCTCCATAATGACCCCCACTCCCTATCACCCAACCCCCCCATGTGAGATCACCTTCCTCCACAATGACCCCCACTCCCTATCACCCAACCCCCCCATGTGAGATCACCTTCCTCCACAATGACCCCCACTCCCTAGCACTCAACCCCCCCATGTGAGATCACCTTCCTCCACAATCACCCAACCCCCATATGAGATCACCTTCCTCCATAATGACCGCCACTCCCGATCATCCAACCCCCTGTGAGCTCACCTTCCTCCACAATGACCCCCACTCCCTATCACCCAACCCCCCATTTGAGATCACCTTCCTCCATAATGACCCCCACTCCCAATCACCCAACCCCCTGTGAGCTCACCTTCCTCCACCATTACCCCCTACTCCCTAGCAACCAACCCCCCTACTCCCTAGCACCCAAACCCCCTACTCCCTAGCACCCAACCCCCCATGTGAGATCACCTTCCTCCATAATGACCCCCTACTCCCTAGCACCCAACCCCCCATGTGATATCACCTTCCTCCACAATGACCCCCACTCCCTAGCACCCAACCCCCCCATGTGAGATCACCTTCCTCCACAATCACCCAACCCCCTGTGAGCTCACCTTCCTCCACAATGACCCCCACTCCCTAGCACCCAACCCCCCATGTGAGATCACCTTCCTCCATAATGACCCCCACTCCCAATCACCCAACCCCCTGTGAGCTCACCTTCCTCCACAATGACCCCCACTCCCTATCACCCAACCCCCCATGTGAGATCACCTTCCTCCATAATGACCCCCTACTCCCTAGCACCCAACCCCCCATGTGATATCACCTTCCTCCACAATGACCCCCACTCCCTAGCACCCAACCCCCCCATGTGAGATCACCTTCCTCCACAATCACCCAACCCCCTGTGAGCTCACCTTCCTCCACAATGACCCCCACTCCCTAGAACCCAACCCCCCATGTGAGATCACCTTCCTCCATAATGACCCCCACTCCCAATCACCCAACCCCCTGTGAGCTCACCTTCCTCCACAATGACCCCCACTCCCTAGCACCCAACCCCCCATGTGAGCTCACCTGCCTACACAATGACCCCCTACTCCCTAGCACCCAACCCCCCTACTCCCTAGCACCCAACCCCCCCTAACTCCCTAGCACCCAACACCCCATGTGAGATCACCTTCCTCCATAATGACCCCCACTCCCTAGCACCCAAGCCCCCATGTGAGATCACCTTCCTCCATAATGACCCCACTCCCTATCACCCAACCCCCCATGTGAGATCACCTTCCTCCACAATGACCAACTCCCTAGCACCCAACCCCCCATGTGAGATCACCTTCCTCCACAATGACCCCCACTCCCTAGCTCACCTTCCTACACAATGACCCCCTACTCCCTAGCACCAAACCCCCCTACTCCCTAGAACCCAACCCCCCCTACTCCCTAGCACCCAACCCCCCACTCCCTACTACCCGACTTGCCTGTGAGCTCACCATTATCCACAATGACCCCCACTCCCTACCACCCAACCAACCTGTGAGCTCACCTTCCTACATAATGACCCCCACTCCCTACTACCCGACTTCCCTGTGAGCTCACCATTATCCACAATGACCCCCACTCCCTACCACCCAACCAACCTGTGAGCTCACCTTCCTCCACAATGATCCCCACTCCCTACTACCCGACTTCCCTGTGAGCTCACCATTATCCACAATGATCCCCACTCCCTACCACCCAACCCCTGTGAGCTCACCTTCCTCCATAATGACCCCCACTCCCTATCACCCAACCGCTGTGAGCTCACCTTCCTCCATAATGACCCCCACTCCCTATCACCCAACCGCTGTGAGCTCACCTTCCTCCACAATAACCCCCACTCCCTACCACCCAAACCCCCTGTGAGCTCACCTTCCTCCACAATGACCCCCATTCCCTACCACCCAACCCCCCGTGAGCTCACCTTCCTCCATTCCCTTTCACTCAACCCCTGTGAGCTTACCTTCCTCCATAATGACCCCCACTCCCGACCTCCCTGTGAGCTCACCTTCTCCATAATGACCCCCACTCTCTACCTACCGACTTCCCTGTGAGCTCACCTTCCTCCAATGACCACCACTCCCTACCACCCAACCCCGTGAGCTCACCTTCCTCCACAAGGACCCCCACTCCCTACCACCCAACCCCCTGTGAGCTCACCTTCCTCCATAATGACCCCCACTCCCTACCACCCAACCCCCCTGTGAGCTCACCTTCCTCCATAATGACCCCCACTCCCTATCACCCAACCGCTGTGAGCTCACCTTCCTCCACAATAACCCCCACCTCCTACCACACAAACCCTGTGAGCTCACCTTCCTCCACAAGGACCCCCACTCCCTACCACCCAACCTCCCTGTGAGCTCACCTTCCTCCATAATGACCTCCACTCCCTATCACTTAACCCCTGTGAGCTCACCTTCGTCCATAATGACCCCCACTCCCTACCACCCAACCAACCTGTGAGCTCACCTTCCTCCAATGACCCCCACTCCCTACCACCCAACCAACCTGTGAGCTCACCTTCCTCCATAATGACCACCCTTCCTACCACCCAACCCCTGTGAGCTCACCTTCTCCATAATGACCCCCACTCTCTACCTACCGACTTCCCTGTGAGCTCACCTTCCTCCATAATGACCACCACTCCCTACCACCCAACCCCATGAGCTCACCTTCCTCCACAAGGACCCCCACTCCTTACCACCCAACCCCCTGTGAGCTCAAATTCCTCCATAATGACCCCCACTCCCTACCACCCAACCCCCCTGTGAGCTCACCTTCCTCCATAATGACCTCCACTCCCTACCACCCAAACCCCGTGAGCTCACCTTCCTCCATAATGACCCCCACTCCTTACCACCCAACCCCGTGAGCTCACCTTTATCCAATGACCCCCACTCCCTACCACCCAACCCCCTGTGAGCTCACCTTCCTCCATAATGACCCCCACTCCCTACCACCCAACCCCCCTGTGAGCTCACCTTCCTCCATAATGACCACTACTCCCTACCACCCAACCCCCTGTGAGCTCACCTTCCTCCAGCTCGTCCATGGTGGTGATCTTGCGCGTTCCGTCGATGGAGAAGATGAAGCGGACCCCCTGGGGAAGGTTGATGTGGTCGGAGAGCGAGCGCGTCAGGTCGGCCAAGAGGGCGTCGAAGGTGCGGAAGCGTTCCACGGCCACGGCGTACACGATGCCCTTGAAGTAGCGGTCTCCGTTGCGGTAGAACCTCACCTTCTTGGCCTTCTTCTCGTTGGTGAGGGCCTGCAGGGTGCGCGTGCGGTAGAAGCTGCAGTGGGCGCTGTGGGTGGGGCTAGGCAGCCCATTCATGCGACCACCCCGTGGGGTACGGGGCTTGTCGCGCTCATCAAAATGGCCGAAGTCCAGCTCCATGGTGACAGATGTCAGGGAGGGTCCGTGGTAGAGAGGTGCTGGTTGTGCTGAGCTCTGGGAAGTCTAGCATTGGAAAAACATAACACTATGAGTTATACTGATGCTCATACAGTATACAACTAAGGAGACTTGGTAAAGGTATTTTAGGCATGAACATCTAAAAAGGGCTATTCAATAACAGAGTACCAAAGTGGTAAATGAATCCCTCAACATTCCACCATCTAGCTACTGTGAAATTCCCCTGCAGTGGGAATTCCTTTCCATCTCTATCCCTCTAATACAGTAGAGTACCATGCACCACAGGTGTGCTGGGGGTCACATGCAGTAAACTAAGCCAAGCCTCCCATGCCCTGTTTCTTCCATGACCCGTTACCCCAAGCCACCCCCCCCCCCATGCTTTGCCTCCTAATGCCCAGTCTCCCCATTCCCTGTCTCTCCACGTCTCCCCATTCCCTGTCTCCCCATTCCCTGTCTCTCCACGTCTCCTCATTCCCTGTCTCTCCATACCCTGTCTCCCCATACCCTGTCTCTCCATACCCTGTCTCTCCATACCCTGTCTCCCCATTCCCTGTCTCTCCATACCCTGTCTCCCCATTCCCTGTCTCTCCATACCCTGTCTCCCCATTCCCTGTCTCTCCATACCCTGTCTCCCCATTCCCTGTCTCTCCATACCCTGTCTCCCCATTCCCTGTCTCTCCATACCCTGTCTCCCCATTCCCTGTCTCTCCACGTCTCCCCATTCCCTGTCTCCCCACGTCTCCCCATGTCTCCCCATTCCCTGTCTCCCCATGTCTCCCCATTCCCTGTCTCCCCACGTCTCCCCATGTCTCCCCATTCCCTGTCTCCCCACGTCTCCCCACGTCTCCCCATTCCCTGTCTCCCCACGTCTCCCCATTCCCTGTCTCCCCACGTCTCCCCATTCCCTGTCTCCCCACGTCTCCCCATTCCCTGTCTCCCCACGTCTCCCCATTCCCTGTCTCCCCACGTCTCCCCATTCCCTGTCTCCCCACGTCTCCCCATACCCTGTCTCTCCACGTCTCCCCATACCCTGTCTCTCCATACCCTGTCTCTCCACGTCTCCCCATACCATGTCTCCCCATGTCTCCCCATACCCTGTCACTCCATGTCTCCCCATACCCTGTCACTCCATGTCTCCCCATACCCTGTCTCTCCATACCCTGTCTCTCCATGTCTCCCCATACCCTGTCTCTCCATACCCTGTCTCTCCATGTCCTGTCTCTCCATGTCTTCCCACGCCCCGCCTCCCCATGCCCTCTCTCCAGAGTGTGTATGGTTTCTGCCAGATGAAGAGAGGCTAGGCCAGCCCAATCAATTACAGCCCTCACTATCGATTAGCCCACCCACTCACAGACAGACACAGAGATGTGTTAACCCTCAGCCCTTCTGTGTGTGTGGAAGTGTGTGAAAGCAACTGGAGAACGTTCTGCCATGACGGCGCAGCAACAAAAACACAAGCCTCGTTTAGGATGTTCCCGAGTGAACAGGGGATCAGTATTTAATGTCAGGTGAACAGAATCACTCTGCTGTATACTCAGTAGTACATGCCCTATGTAGGCATTACAACCCTTCAGTGACCCCTAAAACTAAGGCCATTAGTTCTGAACATACACTACATACTAAACATGGTATGCACTAAATGGGATGTACAGGTCTCCTGTAGAGCGGAGGTTGCTCCGGCTGTACGTCTGTCTGTCATCTACCATATATTCAGCCTGTGTTCTTCAGAGAGGGGAAGGGAGTGGCCAGTAAGGAACTATTATTAAGAAGGCAAAGTGGATGTGTGATATTTTGGAGAAGAATGTCTCATCAGAGAGTGTTGCTGTTTGTGGTCTGACCAGGGTGGGAAACGAGACACTTTCCCTCTGGCTCCAGGATATGTGCACAGATTGACATTGATTGTCCTGAGTCTTGTCCTGGAGGCAGAACTGAGCGATTTACGCTAATGGGCCAGCTGTAAAGTCAAAATTGTCTATAATGTAAGAATTCATAAAAATGTTAGGGTTAGCAGTGTGGTTAAGGTTAGGTGTACATTTCAAATCAGATTAGATGATTTTGTGGCTGTGACAGCTAGTGACCACTCTGTGAACTGCCTCCAGGTAAAGATTTATGACAATAAATGCCAGCATGCAATATGTGCTTAATGTGATTCTGGTTTCTGTATCTGATCTCTGTACAGTTCCCCTTTGCCTTACAACCATGACAATATACTCATTTTTGGGATGTGCATTTGCAAGTACCATATATCTTACATGGAAAGGCTAACAAAAATGTTTCACCACCTGGGTTGTTTTAAAGAACGGCAGAAACAAGCTAGAACCATCTGAATCCTACCACACCTCGGGGTCTGAGCTATGAGCAGGCAGCAGGGGAGGTTCTGGATCTACTGTACAATCAGCATCCCATAAAAAGGGCTCATGGACCAGAGAGCTGAGCTGAACATTTGGAGCATTAGTCACTGATGTAAAGTCCATGGTATCATAGTCACTACATCGATGTGTGGTGCTGAGCACCATGTGTGAGGGTGTATTCACACATTTCAGTGGTTACTCATCCTCTACCACTGGGAAAGGTACATGGAGTGATCCACCCACAAGTTTACATAATCCAATGTACAAAGGAAGCCGGTCTAAAACCTTATAGCATACAAAGACTCTGAAAGAACAATTACTAAGGTTGAGGTTAAAAAATGATTCAATGTATTTTTTAAAGGGTTTTCTATTTGGTGTCTTTTGGCAGATAACATGGCTTGTGTAAAGGCCTGAGCAGCCTAGCAGGAATGGTCTCTTTCTGGGTAGTCCAGACGTCTCTGTAAAGCCTGTAGATGAGGCGAGGGTTAGAGAGCACAGCGTGCTCCTGCCAAAACTCTCCACTAACATCTGCTCTTTCTAAACGCAAGCAGACCGTTTTATCCCCTCCGCAAAAAGACAGAAGAAAAGAAAGCATGGTGGGAGGGACTGACTGGCTGGCTGACTGGCTGGCTGACTGGCTGGCTGACTGGCTGGCTGACTGGCCAGAGACGTGTTTTCTGCTACCCAGTTCGTTACTGGAACTTTGAAATAGACCGTTTGGAATAATGAGGAGATTAGCCACTAAACGGGCAGAGAGCACTCATTACTGTGCCACTGTGAATGGGATCCCAGCAGCCGTCACCCTCTCTGCCATGTCTCACATCTCACACCATCATAACAATGTCCCCGCCATAGGAGGACAGAGGGCACAGTGAAGGTCATCGTTGAAACGCCGTGCCCTGGAACATGCTTGGAGTCCTGTCCAGGTCAGACAGGCAGTCTGTCTGTTCGTTTCAACGAACGTTTCGATTCCGAGCATTCAGGAGTGGAACTAGCGTTTCAGTGAAACTAGCCGACTGCAGAGCAGACAAAGAAACACGTCAGAGTCGTGGGGCAGGTTGCTTCGCTACGACGACACACAAAGCCCCATTTCTAATGAATGTCATTAGCCATCTCTGTGTGATCTAATCAAAGTGAATATAATTCCTCTGTATGAGATGGGAAACGTGAGGTTATGATGACCGCACAGTAGAGCTGAATGCTAGCTGCTCCATGTCAGAACAAAGACTCACTGCACCACAGCAGTATCCACGTGCTAGAGCACAGGCACAGCAGCCATATTGTACTGTACAAGACTTGTGAATGAGGTTAGCTGCAGTGGGACAAACCCCATCTACACCTGCCTAGAATGTGCTGACACTCAAGTCTGGGCTGTCTGGCTGCATTTGTAGCCATGTTTACAAGGCAAACAGCTTCTCTGTAAAAGACACATCCGATACAGGAACTAGTGGCTTCTTATATTACACTGCAAGTCACAAGGTATGTCATCTTTTATCAAAGTACAGTAACTATCAGGTAAAACAACATCAGTACTCTAGGGACAATATGGTGCTCTGTTTAGCTCCAGGCCTATCTTTTTCCTATATTGTTCAACCATCATCAATAGCCCCTCTCACTCAAATGCCCCAAAATGTCTTTCAATAACCACTCGTCAATAAGCTCACGCCCATTGTTCACAAACAAAGCATTTGTCACTGTCGCCCCCCCAAGCTGACTCCCAGGATATGGGCCAGTAGGGTGATGTGTTGAAGTAGGCAGGAGGTGTGGCGGCTGAAGGAGGCAGGAGCAGATGATGTGTGATAAATGAGAGTCCTTTATGACAGTCTGACCTCCGCCGCCCAGTCCACTGAGCCCTGGAGCCCCACAGAGACCACATCCCCTTCCTGGAGAGGACCAAAAAACATAACAGCACCCCCCTCCATCTCACATCACATGCCTCTGCCTGATGACAAGCCCTTTTCAAGTGGCCTTAACTATCCACCCCAACCCATGCCGCAAAAATATAGTGTTCTTGTTGTGAGCCCCCTGGGCCACTTTCACATCCTGTCGAGAATTAGATTTGTTTGCTAAATTCCTAATGCATTGTTAGTATTAGAACGAAGCTGGAGGAGCTGCTCTCTGGGGAAATGTAGCAAAGCTCGGCCTGTTGTTTAGGAAAAGAGAGGTCGAATCCCAACTCTGATTCACTGGTGACGGACTGACTCTCTTCCAGAACTGCTGCTTCACTCTGATACACAAGATTATCACACAAGATTATCACGCACAATCAACTCCACACATTCTTAAGACTATTTGTGAACCTTGATTGATCAATCAATCGTCATATGTAGATGATCAATGACTCAGTAATTAATTTTATACAGAGTGAGTCTTGAGTGAGAAACATGTGTGAAGATGTCACATGGTAAGGTAACTTTATAACACACCTCAATGCACCATGTGGTTAAATCAACTTTTAAAACAGCACATCAACCCAGTGCTCAGGACAATTATTGGATTTCTAGGTGTTAGATCTGGGCTTGTCAGTTTGACTGAACTACCCTATCTGAAATAAACAGCCCCCTCCAGAGGGTAGCACTGTAACAGCCGCTGTTCACCATGCCTCTACCCAGAAGGTTCCACTTCGTACAACACACAGACCCTCATGTGAGGAGGGAGATGAGGTTATATCTGACCGTTGATCAACACAGTGGGGGAGTTTTACTAATGGCCACACAAAGCTTAATCACACATTAATGAACTGGAAAACAGCTTTAACTAGCAATAAAAGGGCTTTGGCACACATTGTTATGTCAACACATTCAGTCCATCTTGGCCATTAATTAGTGGGCAAGATAACATTTTTCGGCATGAATCTAGTTCAAGAGGCAGCGCTGCAGAGTGGTCACCATCTGGCACAGCCACAAAGTCATAAAATGTGATTTTAAAACTTAACCATAACCACAATGCCTAACAGTAACCTTAAATTAAGAAAAAAAGCAAATGTTTTGTTTTTTGTTAATTTTTACAATTTGGCCAATTTTGGCTTTACAGTTGGCCCATCTAGTGCAAATTGCTCAGTTCTGCCTCGTCCCAATAAACATCAACCTGCCGCTAGTGAGGGTGTGTAGACTAGAGGCTGCTATCTGTGACATTTAAAGCTCTGATCTGTGCCAGACAGACAGACAGACAGACCAGTCCTGGGCTGGGCCAAGGATTGAAGCAGCTTTACCAATTAAAACCTGGCCACTTCCTGTCAAATCCCCACCTAGTGGCTGTGACCAGTGACCACACCTCAATGGCTTCAGATAAAGACATGCAGCCTAACCCCTCAACCCCTCCACACCCTTGCTATCACCCACTCTCGCTCCACATACAATGCCCACACATGGCTCTACTGCTGGGTAATGGCAACCAAATGTAGACTCCATGACTTAACAGGGGCTTGTTAACTCATTTCTGCTTAAACAATGATTGTGTAAGACTGGCAACGCCCCAATGCCAAAGGTCATGAAACTCACAGCTTTTAATGGCGAAATACTGATTATGATTGATATGTCCTCCTCCCCTTGTCTCTTCACAGCCCCATCACGCGTGTCCTCCTCCATGAAGACAAACAGAGAGGACCACATTGTCCCCACGCTTAACGCGTCTGGGATCTCCCCTCCCCCGCACACCCTGGCCCTGAGTCTGGCTGAGCTTTTATGACAGGTCCTGAGATGGGGGTAGGTCCCAGACCAGGGAGGGATGGGTTATGGGTAGTGGTACTCCTCCCGACAGACAGGGGCCCGGGAGCCCATCTGCTCGCCTAATATAATAGACAGAGAGGTAAATCACTGACCCTCTCCCTATGACGTCACTTAGGACTATATATGGTCTACGCTCAGGACAGCCCATTGTCTCACAGGGACACCCCCATCACTACGACTACTGTAGTGCTACATCACACACGGATACAACTACAAATAATAGTATTATTACTAGACTAATGATTCACCCCAGTGAATTGCAATCATCAGGGCTCAAATTACAGGAGGGGCCCCTAAGTATGTAAAATGTCTATCCCCATAAGGTCCAGACCACTACTCATAACACCCCCCAACAGATATGTCATTCAATCCCTGAATATCACAAATAAATGGATATGTGTAAAATAATACAAATGTTCTCACCATGCTTACCTAACCTGGGCAGGCTACTTCCTGCTCACAGTGCAGCACACAGACTGCAGAGCTGTTCTATTGTGTGACTGTGACATGTCTAACTGCACGACAGAGATGTGAGGCTGGGTCTGTGCTATCAGCGCCACAGCAGCCCAGATAACAACTTTGACCTGCCCGTCAGCGTCCTGCATCAAATCACCCCAAACATCCTCATCACAGCAGATCTGTGTCTTATCTAGTAACACTAAGCCAGTCTGAGCTGGTTTTAAGTCATATTTGTTTTTAAATAACAACAAAAGTTTTTCAGTACCCCCTCTAGCTTTCAGCAACAAAAAAAACGGATCAGTTGTCCATATGCCCTCAGAGAAAAGCGGTGGGCGCAGTACATACAGATGAGCCATGACAGTTTTGTACCAACGGGTACGCGCACACCTATAATCACCTGCTCATATAGCCGACAGCCTAAATAGACAAAAATTCTACCAATCATTCACAGTGTGCAATACTCCTGAACACAACAACTTAACTCACCGTCAGAAACATAATTTAAATACTGACATAATATTTTTTCTCCATTTAATTATGTTTAACCAAAATTTAAAAAGTATCGGGTACTCACCCGCGCTGGAGCGTTTGGAGTGAGGTGGGTGGGTGTGGATGCTGCAGGATAGCGGCACGAGCTCTCTCTGCCTTTGTCTGCCTCTCTCTAGTCTACGAGCTGAGCCTACCTGACCGGCTGCACTGCTGGGTCCTAGAGGCGACCCAGCTGAACCCGCCCTAGCATGGCAATGGCACTGACCAACATTTTGGGGTATTTCTCACAAAAGGATGATGTAAACCTTTTCAGAGCTGATTTTTTAAAAACTTTCGGGAATCTACTGTGCCATGATGAATAGTTTTTTATTCATTCAGACACCCATGCACTGTATATGCTGCCTATTGAAATTAGAAATACAAATCTGGAGAGAGAAAAAATCTGCCTGCTAAATTGATTTGATCCCTGTGTTTTGAGAAAATGATGCCACAGGATCTTTCCACTATCTCTATTGTAAAGTAATGTGGTGTTGATAACCCCCTCCAAACAGATTGAACTGTGTGGGTGTTGCTCCTCTCTTCACACCATCCATGTTATATTTCCAGAGGCAGAAACAGCAGGATTGTAGATTGATTTATTGACGAATGTGTATGGGTGTGTGTGTTGGCTTCTGAAGGTAAAAGCCCATTATCTACACCACTGCCAGAGAGAAAGGAGAAAGGATAGCTCTAAAGAGCTGATGTCCTTCCAGATAAGAGGCTCTTTACATGGGAGGCATCTGGTGTGTGGTGTGAGTTTCAGGTGCAGGTGGAAGTGTTTATGAGCACCTGTGTTTAGATTAGCACCTGTGTTTAGATTGTTTAGTGTGTGTGTGTGTGTGTGTGTGAAGTTGTTATCATACAATCCCGTGTGTAATGAACTGAGATAAAGTCATCCCAGAATATCTGCATTGACCCCCTTTGCGCGAACTCTTTTGACTCATCACATAAGTTGCTGCTACTGCTTATTATCTATCCTGTTACCGAGTCACTTTACCCCTACCTATATGTACACACTGTACCTACCTCAATTACCTCGTACCCCTGCACATCTACTCTGTACTGGTACCCCGTGTATACAGCCAAGTTTCGTTACTCATTGTGTATTTATTCCTTGTGCTACACGTTCATTATTTTTCTATTTTTCTCTCTGCTTTGTTGGAAAGTGCCTGTCAGAAGGCACTGTTAGTCTACACCTGTTGTTTAAGAAGCATGTGACAAATAAAATATGATTTGATTTGATCTCTTTCAGACTAATCAGAAATGGTGTTGTGATGCAGGGCCTCTTTGGGGAGTATTGATACATGTAATGGGGTCCTGTGTGTAGCTGGTTTAGAGAGTCAGGTGCAGGACAGCAGAAATTAGTAATCAACATACTTTACTCAAAAATACAAAAATACAAGGCAAAAATTACGAGCCCACAATAACGGACCGATTTACAAAAAACAATCACTCACAAACAAACATGGGGAACAGAGGGTTAAATAATAAACAGGTAATTGGGTGAGTGAAACCACCAACCAAGACAAAACAAATGGAAAATGAAAAGTGGATCGGCGGTGGCTATCGGCCGGTGACGTCGACAGCCGAACGCCGCCCGAACAAGGAGGGGCATCGACTTCGGCGGAAGTCGTGACACTAAAAGCCTAAACACCTCAATGCATGTGTCCAATCTGCCTTGCTTCCGTGGAGTTGGGGTTTTAAGATGAGTCGACTCTTTAAATCAAATTTGTGTCTTGGTCCAGTCAACAACACACACACTACATCACCCTGTGGTGACAGAGGGGAGTAGTGTGGTGTCATATAACACCATCACCTCTTTGTAAGGGTCCTGTCACTGTCAATAACAATATCGCTCTCCATCAGATATAGGATCCATTGGACTCGGTCCAAGTGAGTCACCAGAACATTTGATCTAGCTAATGTCACACTGATTTGCAAAGCTGTGCTGTCTACATTTGTCACCTCACCTCATGGCCAGGCACAATGTATCATAAAATGAGAGTGTGGTGTAGTATTGATGTTAGTCACTCACAACTCTGACAGAGCAGTGCAGGAATAATGCGTAGCCCAGGTGATATCTGACCTGAGGGACCTGACCTAGAGCATTTCATTGGATACTCTCAGAGCTCTAGTCAGGTTGATTCTTGCTTGTCCTAACCCATCGATAGGTCAAAGTGTATCAACGAGGAAAAATCATGACAGAGTACAATGACAAACAAAACACAAAATGTTCTACCATGCCAGGTATTAACACTGGGACAGTGGCTGGTGACTTCAGCGCCTATGGGGACCGCTGGAGCAAAGCGAGGGTTGATTTTCTCAATTTGTGAAATTATTTCCGTCAGACATTTTCAGGATATAGTTTCCAATTTATCTTGCAGTTCACAACAAGAAATGACTTGTGGCCATTCATACCATAGAAACCACCAATCTCTGCCTCTGTGACACTAGGAGACAGTACTGCTGTTTAATGTTTCATGCTCTCTGGTACTGCTGGTGCTAAGAACACGGGAAGGGTGGCCTTTCTTTTGGTTATGTATCCATTTGATTCTCTATCAATTGTGTTTTTTATTAGAAACAGACAATGGGTTGTACAATATTTAAATCCCAGGGAGTTTGAGTGTTCAAATGCCTGCCTCTGTCAAAAAGACTGCCTCTATCAAAAAGACTGCCTCTGTCAAAAAGACTGCCTCTGTCAAAAAGACTGCCTCTGTCAAAAAGACTGCCTCTGTCAAAAAGACTGTCTCTGTCAAATAGACTGCCTCTGTCAAAAAGACTGCCTCTGTCAAATAGATCACCTAAATAGAGCAGCCTAATTCTTTACAAATGTTCTTCCTATTTAACATGACATAACACAAGGCCACCATTTGTCGCCTAAGAGAGCTCACAGAAACATTAGTAGTTTACATTTTTTGTTGTTGTTTATTTCACCTTTATTTAACCAGGAAGGCTAGTTGAGAACAAGTTATCATTTACAACTGCGACCTGGCCATGATAAAACACATGGAATAAACAAAACATACAGTCAATAATACAGTAGAGAAAAAAAATAAGTCTATATACAGTGAGTGCAAATGAGGTAAGATAAGGGAGAAGGCAATAAATAGGCCATCTTGGCGAAGTAATTACAATATAGCAATATAAACACTGGAATGGTAGATGTGCAGAAGATAAATGTGCAAGAAGAGATATTGGAGTGCAAAGGCGCAAGATACATAAATAAATACAGTATGGGGATGAGGTAGGTAGATGGGCTGTTTACAGATGGGCTATGTACAGGTGCAGTGATCTGTGAGCTGCTCTGACAGCTGGTGCTTAAAGCTAGTGAGGGAGATATGATTCTCCAGCCTCAGTGATTTTTGCAGTTTGTTCCAGTCAATGGCAGCAGAGAACTGGAAGGAAAGGCGACCAAAGGAGGAATTGGCTTTGGGGGTGACCAGTGAGATATACCTTCTGGAGACGTGTGCTACGAGTGGGTGCTGCTGTGGTGACCAGTGAGCTGAGATAAGGCGAGGCTTTACCTAGCAGAAACTTGTAGATAACCTGTAGCCAGCGGGTTTGGCGAAGATTATGAAGCGAGGGCCAACCAACGAGAGCGTACAGGTCGCAGTGGTGGGTAGTGTATGGGGCTTTGGTAACAAAACGGATGGCACTGTGATAGACTGCATCCAATTTGTTGAGTAGAGTGTTGGAGGCTATTTTATAGATGACATCGCCGAAGTCGAGGATCGGTAGGATGGTCAGTTTTACGAGGGTATGTTTGGCGGCATGAGTGAAGGATGCTTTGTTGCGATATAGGAAGCCGATTCTAGATTTAATTTTGGATTGGAGATGCTTAATGTGAGTCTGGAAAGGGAGTTTACAGTCTAACTAGACACCTAGGTATTTGTAGTTGTCCACATATTCTAAGTCAGAACCATCCAGAGTAGTGATGCTAGACAGGCGGGTGGGTGCAGGAAGTGATCGGTTGAAGAGCATGCATTTAGTTTAACTTGCATTTACGAGCAGTTGGAGGCCACGGAAGGAGAGTTGTATGGCATTGAAGCTCGTCTGGAGGTTAGTTAACACAGTGTCTAAAGAGGGGCCAGAAGTATACAGAATGGTGTCGTCTGCGTAGAGGTGGATCAGAGAATCACCAGCAGCAAGAGCAACATCATTGATGTATACAGAGAAGAGAGTCGGCCCGAGAATTTAACCCTGTGGCACCCCCATAGAGACTGCAAGAGGTCCGGACAACAGGCCCACCGATTTGACACACTGAACTCTGTCTGAGAAGTAGTTGGTAAACCAGGCGAGGCAATCATTAGAGAAACCAAGGCTGTTGAGTCTGCCAATAAGAATGTGGTGATTGACAGAGTCGAAAGCCTTGGCCAGGTCGATGACTACGGCTGCACAGTAATGTCTCTTATCGATGGCGGTTATGATGTTATTTAGGACCTTGAGCGTGGCTGAGGTGCACCCATGACCAGCTCTGAAACCATATTGCATAGCGGAGAAGGTATGGTGGGATTCGAAATGGTCGGTAATCTGTTTGTTAACTTGGCTTTCAAAGACCTTAGAAAGACAGGGTAGGATAGATAGAAGAGGACTGGCCACCCCACATAGCCTGGTTCCTCTTTGGCCTTTCTAGGGAGTTTTTCCTAGCCACCGTGCTTCTACACCTGCATTGCTTGCTGTTTGGGGTTTTAGGCTGGGTTTCTGTACAGCACTTTGAGATATCAGCTGATGTATGAAGGGCTATATAAATAAATGTGATATGATTTGATTTGAGATATATCTTTGATGAGGGGGATGACCACGGCAGCTTTCCAATCTTTGGGAATCTCAGATGATACGAAAGAGAGGTTGAATAGGCTAGTAATAGTAATAGGGGCAACAATTTCAGCAGATCATTTTAGAAAGAGAGGCTCCAGATTTTGCAGCTCTTTCAGAACATCAGCTATCTGGATTTGGGTGAAGGAGAAATGGTGGGGGCTTCGGCGGGTTGCTGTGGAGGGTGCCAGGCAGTTGACCGGGGTAGGGGTAGCCAGGTGGAAAGCATGGCCAGCCGTAGAGAAATGCTTATTGAACATCTCAATTATAGTGGATTTATCGGTGGTAACAGTGTTTCCTAGCCTCAGAGCAGTGGGCAGCTGGGAGGAGGTGCTCTTATTCTCCATGGACTTTGCAATGTCCCAGAACTTTTTGGAGTTTGTACTACAGGAAGCAGATTTCTGTTTGAAAAAGCTAGCCTTGGCTTTCCTACCTGCCTGTGTATATTTGTTCTTACTTTCCCTGAAATCATATCATATCATATCCCTGAAATCATATCATATCACAGGGGCTATTCGACGCTAATGCAGAACGCCACTGGATGTTTTTGTGCTGGTCAAGTGCAGACAGGTCTGGAGTGAACCAAGGACTATTTCTATTCCTAGTTCTACATTTTTTGAATGGGGCATGCTTATTTAAGATGGTGAGGAAGGAACTTTTATTAAAGAATAACCAGGCATCCTCTACTGATGGGATGAGGTCAATGTCATTCCAGGATAACCCGGCCAGGTCGATTAGAAGGCCTGCTCGCAGAAGTGTTTTAGGGAGCGTTTGACAGTGATGAGGGGTGGTCGTTTGGTCACAGACCCATTACGGATGCTGGCAATGAGGCAGTGATCGCTGAGATCTTGATTGAAAACAGCAGAGGTGTATTTGGAGGTTGAGTTAGTTAGGATGATATCTATGAGGGTGCCCGTGTTTACAGATTTGGGGTTGTACCTGGTAGGTTCATTGACAATTTGTGTGAGATTGGAGGCATCAAGTTTAGATTGTAGGATGGCCGGGGTGTTAAGCATGTCCCAGTTTAGGTCACCTAGTAGCAAGAGCTCAGAAGATAGATGGGGGGGCAATCAATTCACATATGGTGTCTAGGGTACACCTGGGGGCAGAGGATGGTCTATGGCAAGCGGCAACAGTGAGATACTTGTTTCTGGAAAGGTGAATTTTTAGAAGTAGAAGCTTGAATTGTTTGGGCACAGACCTGGATAGTAAGACAGAACTCTGCAGGCTATCTTTGCAGTAGATTGCAACACCGCCCCCTTTGGCAGTTCTAGCTTGGCGGAAAATGTTATAGTTAGGAATGGAGATTTCAGAGTGTTTGGTGGTTTTCCTAAACCAGGATTCAGACACGGCTAAGACATCCGGGTTGGCAGAGTGTGCTAAAGCAGTGAGTAAAACAAACTTAGGGAGTAGGCTTCTAATGTTAACATGCATGAAACCAAGGCTTTTATGGTTACAGAAGTCAACAAATGAGAACACCTGGGGAGTGGGAGTGGAGCTAGGCACTGCAGGACCTAGATTAGCCTCTACATCACCAGAAGAACAGAGGGGAAGTAGGATAAGGTTACGGCTAAAGACTATACGAACTGGCCATCTAGCACGTTCAGAACAGAGAGTAAAAGGAGCAGGTTTCTGGGAACGATAGCATAGATTCAAGGCATAGTGTACAGACAAAGGTAAGGTAGGATGTGAGTACATTGGAGAAAAACCTAGGCATTGAGTAACGGTGAGAAAGATATAGTCTCTAGAGACGTTTAACCCAGGTGATGGAAACGCTAGCCAGGAGTAGTCACCCGGGATTGCGGTTAGCTTTTGCTGCATTCTGGTACCTCTCCTGTGCATGTCACACATAACTCTAACTCAGTCTGACCGAAGCCTCCTCACCACCTCCCCCAGCTGTCTGAGAGGGGCTGCCTCATCACCACCTCCCCCAGTTGTCTGAGAGGGGCTGCCTCCTCACCACCTCCCCCAGCTGTCTGAGAGGGGCTGCCTCCTCACCACCTTCCCCAGCTGTCTGAGAGGGGCTGCCTCTCGCCCACAGACTGCCGGGACACAGACAGGTGGGGCAACGGGTGAATTTGGTTGGGGGGCTGGCACAGGAAGGGGGGGCAGATTTGGACCTTAGCCACTCTGTCACGTTCTGACCATAGTCCTGTTATTTTATTATTTGTTTTAGTATGGTCAGGGCGTGAGTTGGGGTGGGCAGTCTGTTTGTTTTTCTATGTTGGTTTTTGTGTTCGGCCTAGTATGGTTCTCAATCAGAGGCAGGTGTCGTTAGTTGTCTCTGATTGAGAATCATACTTAGGTAGCCTGGGTTTCACTTTTGGTTTGTGGGTGTTTGTTTCCGTGTGAGTGTTTGGGTCACACGGTACTGTTTCGGTTTTCATTTTGTTCACATCGTTTATTGTTTTGTATTTCAGTGTTCAGTTCGTTTCAATTAAATATCATCATGAACACTTACCACGCTGCCCTTTGGTCCGATCCTTCTTCCACCTCTGAATGCCGTTACACACTCAGTGGGGTGCTGTGTCACACAATGCTTCGGCCAAACTCAACATGCTCTGTGCCTCATTAAAAAGCTATTGTGGATTAAGCTTATTTGGGCTTCACTTAAAAATGTTGACTACGTTTACCACCGCAGAGAACCTAAATCAGATGAAGTTTATGTGTTTTCCTTTGACTGCTAGTTTACTGTACACATACTATTTCAACATGAGTCAATTAACAATTTGTTCAAATGAGGAACAGATTATCTACAGTGAATTAGCTATTACTGTGCCAACAACACACTTTGATGCACCATGTAGACCATGTAGGAGTGAGGTGAGAGCAGATCTTTAGAGGGTATTTTGGGGAAACATGAGAAAAAGGGCCGGCAATGGGGAGGGGGGCTGCTATGTTGACGGATCTTTATCCCTTTACACTTGTGTGTATAAGGTAGTGGATTTGGAACTGTTAGGTTAGATTAGATTACCCGTTGGTTATTACTGCATTGTCGGGAACTAGAAGCACAAGCATTTCGCTACACTCGCATTAACATCTGCTTACCATGTGTATGTGACAAATACATTTGATTTGGATTGACGAGGATGTAAACAGACGATGGGTCATGGAGGCAGATGTCCAAGAGGCTAGCAGAAAGGAACATGGTCCAGGCCAGTAGAGAGGGACATGGTCCAGGCCGGTAGAGAGGGACATGGTCCAGGCCGGTAGAGAGAAACATGGTCCAGGCCGGTAGAGAGGGACATGGTCCAGGCCGGTAGAGAGAAACATGGTCCAGGCCGGTAGAGAGGGACATGGTCCAGGCTGGTAGAGAGAAACATGGTCCAGGCCAGTAGAGAGGGACATAGTCCAGGCCGGTAGAGAGGGACATGGTCCAGGCTGGTAGAGAGAAACATGGTCCAGGCCAGTAGAGAGGGACATGGTCCAGGCCGGTAGAGAGGGACATGGTCCAGGCCGGTAGAGAGGGACATGGTCCAGGCCAGTAGAGAGGGACATGGTCCAGGCTGGTAGAGAGGGACATGGTCCAGGCCGGTAGAGAGGGACATGGTCCAGGCCGGTAGAGAGGGACATGGTCCAGGCCAGTAGAGAGGGACATGGTCCAGGCCGGTAGAGAGGGACATGGTCCAGGCCGCTAGAGAGGGACATGGTCCAGGCCGGTAGAGAGGGACATGGTCCAGGCCGGTAGAGAGGGACATGGTCCAGGCCAGTAGAGAGGGACATAGTCCAGGCCGGTAGAGAGGGACATGGTCCAGGCCGGTAGAGAGAAACATGGTCCAGGCCAGTAGAGAGGGACATGGTCCAGGCCGGTAGAGAGGGACATGGTCCAGGCCGGTAGAGAGGGACATGGTCCAGGCCAGTAGAGAGGGACATCGTCCAGGCTGGTAGAGAGGGACATGGTCCAGGCCGGTAGAGAGGGACATGGTCCAGGCCGGTAGAGAGGGACATGGTCCAGGCCGGTAGAGAGGGACATGGTCCAGGCCGGTAGAGAGGGACATGGTCCAGGCCGCTAGAGAGGGACATGGTCCAGGCCGCTAGAGAGGGACATGGTCCAGGCCAGTAGAGAGGGACATGGTCCAGGCCGGTAGAGAGGGACATGGTCCAGGCCAGTAGAGAGGGACATGGTCCAGGCCAGTAGAGAGGGACATGGTCCAGGCCGGTAGAGAGGGACATGGTCCAGGCTGGTAGAGAGGACATGGTCCAGGCTGGTAGAGAGAAACATGGTCCAGGCTGGTAGAGAGGGACATGGTCCAGGCCGGTAGAGAGAAACATGGTCCAGGCTGGTAGAGAGGGACATGGTCCAGGCCGGTAGAGAGGGACATGGTCCAGGCTGGTAGAGAGGACATGGTCCAGGCTGGTAGAGAGGACATGGTCCAGGCTGGTAGAGAGAAACATGATCCAGGCTGGTAGAGAGGGACATGGTCCAGGCCGGTAGAGAGAAACATGGTCCAGGCTGGTAGAGAGGGACATATAGGAGACAGGTGGAGGATGGGGGTCCTGGCCCAGGCTGGTAGAACTATAGGAGGCAGGTGGAGGATGGGGGGTCCTTGCCCAGGCTGGTAGAACTATAGGAGACAGGTGGAGGAGGGGTTCCTGGCCCAGGCTGGTAGAACTATAGGAGACAGGTGGAGGAGGGGGGTCCTGGCCCAGGTTGGTAGAACTATAGGAGACAGGTGGAGGAGGGGGGTCCTGGCCCAGGCTGGTAGAATTATAGGAGACAGGTGGATGAGGGGGGTCCTGGCCCAGGCTGGTAGAACTATAGGAGACAGGTGGAGGATGGGGGTCCTGGCCCGGGCTGGTAGAACTATAGGACACAGGTGGATGATGGGGGTCCTTGCCCAGGCTGGTAGAACTATATGAGACAGGTGGAGGAGGGGGGTCCTGGCCCAGGCTGGTGGAACTATAGGAGACAGGTGGAGGAGGGGGGTCCTGGCCCAGGCTGGTAGAACTATAGGAGAGGTGGAGGAGGGGGGTCCTGGCCCAGGCTGGTAGAACTATAGGAGACAGGTGGAGGAGGGGGGTCCTGGCCCAGGCTGGTAGAACTATAGGAGACAGGTGGAGCAGGGGGGTCCTGGCCCAGGCTGGTAGAACTATAGGAGACAGGTGGAGGAGAGGGGTCTTGGCTCAGGCTGGTAGAACTATACATGCCCATAGAAACTCACCCACTACCCGTAAGTAATTCAGTGGAAACAGAAGAAGTGATTGACACTAGACTATCAAATATTAAAGCTGTTGTGTCTCATCAGCTACCATGCTGTCAGATCTAGCCAAACAAATACAAACATTGGTATTCATTTCAGCTGTGATCTAATAAGGATCATATAATCAAATCCTGACCTGAAAATGGATCCCATAATTCAGTTTGTGCTAAATTGCATTTTATCACCCTGGTGGTGTTTCTAGAAAACCAAAAGCTTCATCCCTCAATAATTTAACAAAGGATCCGATCATACAAACAGTTCAAGATGCATATTAAACGTGTATATGCATGAATATTTCTCTTCATAAAAGTCAAGTGATGCTGTGTTGTATTTAAAGGATGGTAAGACGGCTGTGTTTTGAGATAACATACAGATACATGGTCCCTGATCTTTCATCTTTTAAAGAGGGTTTGGAAGGAGCACCTGTTTGTGTATCAGACTGATGTAATCATAATCTCCAGACTAGAACGGTGTGAAGTCTGACACACAGTCAGCACGTCAGTCAGTCAGCCAGTCAGTCAGCCAGTCAGTCAGCCAGTCAATCAGCCAGTCAGCCAGTCAGCCAGTCAATCAATCAGTCAGTCAGCCAGTCAGTCAGTCAGCCAGTCAGTCAGCCAGTCAGTCAGCCAGTCAGTCAATCAGTCAGTCAGTCAGCCAGTCAGTCAGTCAGTCAGCCAGTCAGCCAGTCAATCAGTCAGTCAATCAGTCAGTCAGTCAATCATTCAGTCAGTCAGCCAGTCAGTCAGTCAGCCAGTCAGTCAATCAGTCAGTCAGTCAGCCAGTCAGTCAGCCAGTCAGTCAGCCAGTCAGCCAGTCAGCCAGTCAGTCAGCCAGTCAGTCAGTCAATCAATCAGCCAGTCAGTCAGCCAGTCAGTCAGTCAGCCAGTCAATCAGTCAGTCAGCCAGTCAGTCAGCCAGTCAGTCAGTCAGCCAGTCAATCAGCCAGTCAGCCAGTCAGTCAGTCAATCAGCCAGTCAGCCAGTCAGTCAGTCAGCCAGTCAGCCAGTCAGTCAGTCAGTCAGTCAGTTAGTCAGCCAGTCAGTCAGCCAGTCAGCCAGTCAATCAGTCAGTCAGTCAGCCAGTCAATCAGTCAGTCAGCCAGTCAGTCAGCCAGTCAGTCAGTCAGCCAGTCAATCAGCCAGTCAGCCAGTCAGTCAGTCAATCAGCCAGTCAGCCAGTCAGTCAGTCAGCCAGTCAGTCAGCCAGTCAGTCAGTCAGTCAGTCAGTCAGCCAGTCAGTCAGTCAGTCAGCCAGTCAATCAGTCAGTCAGCCAGTCAATCAGCCAGTCAGTCAGCCAGTCAGTCAGTCAGCCAGTCAGTCAGCCAGTCAGTCAGTCAGCCAGTCAGCCAGTCAGTCAGCCAGTCAGTCAGTCAGCCAGTCAGTCAGTCAGTCAGCCAGTCAATCAGTCAGCCAGTCAATCAGCCAGTCAGTCAGCCAGTCAATCAGCCAGTCAGTCAGCCAGTCAGTCAGTCAGCCAGTCAATCAGCCAGTCAGCCAGTCAGTCAGTCAGTCAGCCAGTCAATCAGCCAGTCAGTCAGCCAGTCAATCAGCCAGTCAGCCAGTCAGCCAGTCAGTCAGCCAGCCAGTCAATCCATCAACGATACACATGTTAATAACATTAACCATCATGCACCACAGTTTTCAGTCTAAATACTTTGATCATGATTCTCATCATGATCAAAGTTAATCAGCAAGACCACTGTGACCACTTTTATTTATCATATTTCAGCAGCTCCTTTATACTTTCTGCGAGATTCATTGATGATTGAGCCGATGAGCTAATATGACTCTGATAAACTCATTTGGGCTGTTAGAAAGCTTTTTATCACAGCAGCAGTCTGAATGGATCCATCAGGCGGCCTCTTCCTGTTCCTTCCCGGCTCAGTCAGCACTCTGTTGGAGCACTCAGTGACATCATCAGTAAGTGGCTGACGAGCAGGAAGCATGACAGGGCGTCATCACATCGACCCAATAAGCAGCCCTGACTCAAACAGACAGGCCATGAGGAAAGCCAAGGGTTGGAGGGTCCAGTGGGGTTGAAATTGGTTGCCACAGATTTCAGAAGACCGGGTGGAAAGGGAGGAATTAGTAGTGATGACAGTACCAGTAGGATGATGACCCATCCATAAAACTGTGTGTCTAATGAGACCCTGTTCATGCTCTGAGGAGCCATAAGTGGTTTACATCCAGAGGCCCAGGGTTAGGGATGAGCTCAGTCACACACACTGCCAGGAAACCATGTGAACACTAGAGGACTAGAGGATGACATCATGTGTGTATGGAAGTACTGTGCTTTCTCTCCCTCGAAGATACTTATCATCACATCTGGTGAATCACAGCTGCACCCCGCACCACATGTATGTGTGTGTGTATGTTTGTGTTTGTGTGTATGTGTGCGTGTGTGTGTGTTATTGCACTTTGTAAGGTGATATCAGTCAGTGCCTGTGCAGTCAGTGTGGCAGAGGGCTTTGTCTCTCTCAATGCCAGTTGAGAATGAGGCAGACCTACAGCCAGACCAGAGCCTGGCACACCCCTCTGACCGACTGCAGGGGATAAAGAGTTACAATTGTTTCAGGGGCTTTTCATGCTGGTTATGAAAACAAAGATGACGTGAAAGCTGAGGGTGTTGTAGAGACTGTGTAGGCATATGGTGTCTGAACATTGTCACCATATTTATTGTATGGCATGTATGAAATTGGAAGGGTGGGTGGGTATGGAGGAAGGGACGGTGTGAGGTTAGTGGGTGGGTATGGAGGAAGGGACGGTGTGAGGTTAGTGGGTGGGTATGGAGGAAGGGACGGTGTGAGGTTAGTGGGTGGGTATGGAGGAAGGGACGGTGTGAGGTTAGTGGGTGGGTATGGAGGAAGGGACGGTGTGAGGTTAGTGGGTGGGTATGGAGGAAGGGACGGTGTGAGGTTAGTGGGTGGGTATGGAGGAAGGGACGGTGTGAGGTTAGTGGGTGGGTATGGAGGAAGGGACGGTGTGAGGTTAGTGGGTGGGTATGGAGGAAGGGACGGTGTGAGGTTAGTGGGTGGGTATGGAGGAAGGGACGGTGTGAGGTTAGTGGGTGGGTATGCAGGAAGGGACGGTGTGAGGTTAGTGGGTGGGTATGGAGGAAGGGACGGTGTGAGGTTAGTGGGTGGGTATGCAGGAAGGGACGGTGTGAGGTTAGTGGGTGGGTATGGAGGAAGGGACGGTGTGAGGTTAGTGGGTGGGTATGGAGGAAGGGACGGTGTGAGGTTAGGGCGGTTCAAACAAAAAGACATGACCTGGATTTCCTTTATCTGCTCTCCCATCACTATGGTTACCACAGCCAGTTACCTTTTGTGCAGAGTAACAAGTAGCCTGTTCTCTTTACCCCATTTTCTAATGAAGAGGTTTGGAGAGGGATGACAGCACACGCTGCAAGCTCACAGGGGGACCGGAGGGGCATCAAAAGAGAACGTCCATTAGGATGTCGCCTCAGACTGAAACCCCCTCCTCTCCTCTGCCCTGCTGGCAGTTTGACAGTACTATGTAGACAGAGTGGCATTAGTCTGTTATTTCACCCACTGAATGTCAGACTCACTGAAAGCCTCTAATTTAGACACTGGTTAGGAAAATGGTTCGGGCGGAGGGAGCACACAGCCTTCTGAGAAAAAATAGGAGTTCAGATAGAGGCTTGCTAGGAGTTCAGACAGAGGCTTGCTAGGAGTTCAGACAGAGGCTTGCTAGGAGTTCAGACAGAGGCTTGCTAGGAGTTCAGACAGAGGCTTGCTAGGAGTTCAGACAGAGGCTTGCTAGGAGTTCAGACAGAGGCTTGATAGGAGTTCAGACAGAGGCTTGCTAGGAGTTCAGACAGAGGCTTGCTAGGAGTTCAGACAGAGGCTTGCTAGGAGTTCAGACAGAGGCTTGCTAGGAGTTCAGACAGAGGCTTGCTAGGAGGTCAGACAGAGGCTTGCTAGGAGTTCAGACAGAGGCTTGCTAGGAGTTCAGACAGCGGCTTGCTAGGAGTTCAGACAGAGGCTTGCTAGGAGTTCAGACAGAGGCTTGCTAGGAGTTCAGACAGAGGCTTGCTAGGAGTTCAGACAGAGGCTTGCTAGGAGTTCAGACAGAGGCTTGCTAGGAGGTCAGACAGAGGCTTGCTAGGAGTTCAGACAGAGGCTTGCTAGGAGTTCAGACAGCGGCTTGCTAGGAGTTCAGACAGAGGCTTGCTAGGAGTTCAGACAGAGGCTTGATAGGAGGTCAGACAGAGGCTTGCTAGGAGGTCAGACAGAGGCTTGCTAGGAGTTCAGACAGAGGCTTGCTAGGAGTTCAGACAGAGGCTTGCTAGGAGTTCAGACAGAGGCTTGCTAGGAGGTCAGACAGAGGCTTGTTAGGAGTTCAGACAGAGGTTTGCTAGGAGTTCAGACAGAGGCTTGCTAGGAGTTCAGACAGAGGCTTGCTAGGAGTTCAGACAGAGGCTTGCTAGGAGGTCAGACAGAGGCTTGCTAGGAGTTCAGACAGAGGCTTGCTAGGAGTTCAGACAGAGGCTTGCTAGGAGGTCAGACAGAGGCTTGCTAGGAGTTCAGACAGAGGCTTGCTAGGAGTTCAGACAGAGTCTTGCTAGGAGGTCAGACAGAGGCTTGCTAGGAGTTCAGACAGAGGCTTGATAGGAGGTCAGACAGAGGCTTGCTAGGAGGTCAGACAGAGGCTTGCTAGGAGGTCAGACAGAGGCTTGCTAGGAGGTCAGACAGAGGCTTGCTAGGAGTTCAGACAGAGGCTTGCTAGGAGTTCAGACAGAGGCTTGCTAGGAGTTCAGACAGAGGCTTGCTAGGAAGTCAGACAGAGGCTTGCTAGGAGTTCAGACAGAGGCTTGCTAGGAGGTCAGACAGAGGCTTGCTAGGAGGTCAGACAGAGGCTTGCTAGGAGTTCAGACAGAGGCTTGCTAGGAGTTCAGACAGAGGCTTGCTAGGAGTTCAGACAGAGGCTTGCTAGGAGTTCAGACAGAGGCTTGCTAGGAGGTCAGACAGAGGCTTGCTAGGAGTTCAGACAGAGGCTTGCTAGGAGTTCAGACTGAGGCCTGCTAGGAGTTCAGACAGAGGCTTGCTAGGAGTTCAGACAGAGGCTTGCTAGGAGTTCAGACAGAGGCTTGCTAGGAGTTCAGACAGAGGCTTGCTAGGAGGTCAGACAGAGGCTTGCTAGGAGGTCAGACAGAGGCTTGCTAGGATGTCAGACAGAGGCTTGCTAGGAGGTCAGACAGAGGCTTGCTAGGAGTTCAGACAGAGGCTTGCTAGGAGTTCAGACAGAGGCTTGCTAGGAGTTCAGACAGAGGCTTGCTAGGAGTTCAGACAGAGGCTTGCTAGGAGGTCAGACAGAGGCTTGCTAGGAGTTCAGACAGAGGCTTGCTAGGAGTTCAGACAGAGGCTTGCTAGGAGTTCAGACAGAGGCTTGCTAGGAGTTCAGACAGAGGCTTGCTAGGAGTTCAGACAGAGGCTTGCTAGGAGTTCAGACAGAGGCTTGCTAGGAGTTCAGACAGAGGCTTGCTAGGAGGTCAGACAGAGGCTTGATAGGAGGTCAGACAGAGGCTTGCTAGGAGGTCAGACAGACGCTTGCTAGGAGTTCAGACAGAGGTTTGCTAGGAGTTCAGACAGAGGCTTGCTAGGAGTTCAGACAGAGGCTTGCTAGGAGATCAGACAGAGGCTTGCTAGGAGTTCAGACAGAGGCTTGCTAGGAGTTCAGACAGAGGCTTGCTAGGAGGTCAGACAGAGGCTTGCTAGGAGTTCAGACAGAGGCTTGCTAGGAGTTCAGACAGAGGCTTGCTAGGAGTTCAGACAGAGGCTTGCTAGGAGTTCAGACAGAGGCTTGCTAGGAGATCAGACAGAGGCTTGCTAGGAGTTCAGACAGAGGCTTGCTAGGAGTTCAGACAGAGGCTTGCTAGGAGGTCAGACAGAGGCTTGCTAGGAGTTCAGACAGAGGCTTGCTAGGAGTTCAGACAGAGGCTTGCTAGGAGTTCAGACAGAGGCTTGCTAGGAGGTCAGACAGAGGCTTGTTAGGAGTTCAGACAGAGGCTTGCTAGGAGTTCAGACAGAGGCTTGCTAGGAGTTCAGACAGAGGCTTGCTAGGAGTTCAGACAGAGGCTTGCTAGGAGGTCAGACAGAGGCTTGCTAGGAGTTCAGACAGAGGCTTGCTAGGAGTTCAGACAGAGGCTTGCTAGGAGGTCAGACAGAGGCTTGCTAGGAGTTCTGACAGAGGCTTGCTAGGAGTTCAGACAGAGTCTTGCTAGGAGGTCAGACAGAGGCTTGCTAGGAGTTCAGACAGAGGCTTGATAGGAGGTCAGACAGAGGCTTGCTAGGAGGTCAGACAGAGGCTTGCTAGGAGGTCAGACAGAGGCTTGCTAGGAGGTCAGACAGAGGCTTGCTAGGAGTTCAGACAGAGGCTTGCTAGGAGTTCAGACAGAGGCTTGCTAGGAGTTCAGACAGAGGCTTGCTAGGAGGTCAGACAGAGGCTTGCTAGGAGTTCAGACAGAGGCTTGCTAGGAGGTCAGACAGAGGCTTGCTAGGCGGTCAGACAGAGGCTTGCTAGGAGTTCAGACAGAGGCTTGCTAGGAGTTCAGACAGAGGCTTGCTAGGAGTTCAGACAGAGGCTTGCTAGGAGTTCAGACAGAGGCTTGCTAGGAGGTCAGACAGAGGCTTGCTAGGAGTTCAGACAGAGGCTTGCTAGGAGTTCAGACTGAGGCTTGCTAGGAGTTCAGACAGAGGCTTGCTAGGAGTTCAGACAGAGGCTTGCTAGGAGGTCAGACAGAGGCTTGCTAGGAGTTCAGACAGAGGCTTGCTAGGAGGTCAGACAGAGGCTTGCTAGGAGGTCAGACAGAGGCTTGCTAGGAGTTCAGACAGAGGCTTGCTAGGAGTTCAGACAGAGGCTTGCTAGGAGTTCAGACAGAGGCTTCCTAGGAGTTCAGACAGAGGCTTGCTAGGAGGTCAGACAGAGGCTTGCTAGGAGTTCAGACAGAGGCTTGCTAGGAGTTCAGACTGAGGCTTGCTAGGAGTTCAGACAGAGGCTTGCTAGGAGTTCAGACAGAGGCTTGCTAGGAGTTCAGACAGAGGCTTGCTAGGAGTTCAGACAGAGGCTTGCTAGGAGGTCAGACAGAGGCTTGCTAGGAGGTCAGACAGAGGCTTGCTAGGATGTCAGACAGAGGCTTGCTAGGAGGTCAGACAGAGGCTTGCTAGGAGTTCAGACAGAGGCTTGCTAGGAGTTCAGACAGAGGCTTGCTAGGAGTTCAGACAGAGGCTTGCTAGGAGTTCAGACAGAGGCTTGCTAGGAGGTCAGACAGAGGCTTGCTAGGAGTTCAGACAGAGGCTTGCTAGGAGTTCAGACAGAGGCTTGCTAGGAGTTCAGACAGAGGCTTGCTAGGAGTTCAGACAGAGGCTTGCTAGGAGTTCAGACAGAGGCTTGCTAGGAGTTCAGACAGAGGCTTGCTAGGAGTTCAGACAGAGGCTTGCTAGGAGGTCAGACAGAGGCTTGATAGGAGGTCAGACAGAGGCTTGCTAGGAGGTCAGACAGACGCTTGCTAGGAGTTCAGACAGAGGTTTGCTAGGAGTTCAGACAGAGGCTTGCTAGGAGTTCAGACAGAGGCTTGCTAGGAGATCAGACAGAGGCTTGCTAGGAGTTCAGACAGAGGCTTGCTAGGAGTTCAGACAGAGGCTTGCTAGGAGGTCAGACAGAGGCTTGCTAGGAGTTCAGACAGAGGCTTGCTAGGAGTTCAGACAGAGGCTTGCTAGGAGTTCAGACAGAGGCTTGCTAGGAGTTCAGACAGAGGCTTGCTAGGAGATCAGACAGAGGCTTGCTAGGAGTTCAGACAGAGGCTTGCTAGGAGTTCAGACAGAGGCTTGCTAGGAGGTCAGACAGAGGCTTGCTAGGAGTTCAGACAGAGGCTTGCTAGGAGTTCAGACAGAGGCTTGCTAGGAGTTCAGACAGAGGCTTGCTAGGAGGTCAGACAGAGGCTTGTTAGGAGTTCAGACAGAGGCTTGCTAGGAGTTCAGACAGAGGCTTGCTAGGAGTTCAGACAGAGGCTTGCTAGGAGTTCAGACAGAGGCTTGCTAGGAGGTCAGACAGAGGCTTGCTAGGAGTTCAGACAGAGGCTTGCTAGGAGTTCAGACAGAGGCTTGCTAGGAGGTCAGACAGAGGCTTGCTAGGAGTTCTGACAGAGGCTTGCTAGGAGTTCAGACAGAGTCTTGCTAGGAGGTCAGACAGAGGCTTGCTAGGAGTTCAGACAGAGGCTTGATAGGAGGTCAGACAGAGGCTTGCTAGGAGGTCAGACAGAGGCTTGCTAGGAGGTCAGACAGAGGCTTGCTAGGAGGTCAGACAGAGGCTTGCTAGGAGTTCAGACAGAGGCTTGCTAGGAGTTCAGACAGAGGCTTGCTAGGAGTTCAGACAGAGGCTTGCTAGGAGGTCAGACAGAGGCTTGCTAGGAGTTCAGACAGAGGCTTGCTAGGAGGTCAGACAGAGGCTTGCTAGGAGGTCAGACAGAGGCTTGCTAGGAGTTCAGACAGAGGCTTGCTAGGAGTTCAGACAGAGGCTTGCTAGGAGTTCAGACAGAGGCTTGCTAGGAGTTCAGACAGAGGCTTGCTAGGAGGTCAGACAGAGGCTTGCTAGGAGTTCAGACAGAGGCTTGCTAGGAGTTCAGACTGAGGCTTGCTAGGAGTTCAGACAGAGGCTTGCTAGGAGTTCAGACAGAGGCTTGCTAGGAGTTCAGACAGAGGCTTGCTAGGAGTCCAGACAGAGGCTTGCTAGGAGTTCAGACAGAGGCTTGCTAGGAGGTCAGACAGAGGCTTGCTAGGAGGTCAGACAGAGGCTTGCTAGGATGTCAGACAGAGGCTTGCTAGGAGGTCAGACAGAGGCTTGCTAGGAGTTCAGACAGAGGCTTGCTAGGAGTTCAGACAGAGGCTTGCTAGGAGTTCAGACAGAGGCTTGCTAGGAGTTCAGACAGAGGCTTGCTAGGAGGTCAGACAGAGGCTTGCTAGGAGTTCAGACAGAGGCTTGCTAGGAGTTCAGACAGAGGCTTGCTAGGAGGTCAGACAGAGGCTTGCTAGGAGTTCAGACAGAGGCTTGCTAGGAGTTCAGACAGAGGCTTGCTAGGAGGTCAGACAGAGGCTTGCTAGGAGTTCTGACAGAGGCTTGCTAGGAGTTCAGACAGAGTCTTGCTAGGAGGTCAGACAGAGGCTTGCTAGGAGTTCAGACAGAGGCTTGATAGGAGGTCAGACAGAGGCTTGCTAGGAGGTCAGACAGAGGCTTGCTAGGAGGTCAGACAGAGGCTT